>NC_000069.6:69346225-69411225 GCF_000001635.26 Mus musculus | reverse complement strand
AGTTTTAGACAGAAGCTTCACAAAATAGTGTTTGACAGGCCAACTGTAAAAATGTTCTGACTAATTCTATTGTAGAAGAAGAGGGGGAGAAGAAAAAAGATGAAGAAGAAAAAGAAGGAGGAAGAAGATGAAGAAAATGGGGGGAAAAGGGGGGGAGGAGGAGGAGGAAGAGGAAGGAGGAGAAGGAGAAGGAAAAGAAAACAGGGTGAAAAAAAACCCAGTGTCCCTAGCCCAGTGTTCAGGGCCTGACACTTCAGAGCAGAAGGCAATGCCTTGGGAGCGCCCAGGTGGGCACACCCTAACACTATCTTGTCACGGATAATCTTGTCTTATCAGTTTTACCTCTTTCCAGGATGGGGAAACCACTTCCCAACTAGGAATCCAAAGAGAATCTGCAGGCAGGCAGGAGCACATCAAATGGTTCTGGCGCTTTGAGCAGAAAACTTTGACTCTTGGGAAGTGCGGGCATTCCTGGCTTCACTTTTAAACTGATTCAAGTAAGAGGGCCAAGCCAGCCAAGCGCTTCCACAGCTGCTAGAGAGATCTCTCCCAGTAACCCAGCACCAACCCTGCCACACCCGCAACACCCGGCAAACCAAGCAACCTGTGAGGGCAGCACAGATGCCCTGGGACCCTTTGGTGCAGTTAGTACGTGGGAGTTGTATTTGGAAGTATTCGTTTTTATAGAGAAAGGTTAATTAAAGTCTGACAGTGCATGCTCCTTTCTGAATACTATGAAAAGGGGAAAGACAGTGTAGGCCTCTATAAAAATGAAATTAGAAACAAATCTACCCCAAATAACCTCTAGTTCTACAAACACTTTGTAAACATGATCATAACGTATGTGGCTTATGGATCATGGCATTGACCGAATTTCAATCCCAAATAAATTATTTTCAATTATGTCAAGAATTCTCAATTAGTTTAAACATCTATTCTACATAACCCAAATGTATCCTAATTACACAGTTTCTAGGTATAAAAAAATACAATAGTTTTTAACTATTTTATGGGTTTTAATATCTATGGACTTTGATGTCAACTAGAAATAACACTGGGATTGTGCTGTTTTTCAAGCCTACCATTCATTTATTTATTTATTTATTTATTTATTTATTTATTTATTTATTAGACCGAACCCAGGGCTAGGCAAGCGCTCCACCACTGAGCTAAATCCCCAACCCTCTACCTTTTATCTAATGGTGTAATCACGGCACAAATCGTCAAGATTAGGTTTGTTACTGAGAAATATAAAGGTTATGTTTTCATTTTTAACTTAATTTAAATTATAATTTTAGAATAGTACGTTCTGAGTAAATATAGACTAGGCACACTGAACATATAATAAGGCTCAGGGACCAGTAAAAACAGGTCAAGTGCCTGTAGATAAGTGAGTGGCAGTCCTGAGAAGGATCCATGCTATGCCCCAGAACCTATTACTATTTCCCTATGTGGGGAGAAGTGACTGAAGTAAGCCTCTTGAGAAAAGGTACTCACCACACACACACACACACACACACACACACACACACACACACACACACACACACTGCCCCCATTATCCAAGTGGACCCCATGAGCAACCAGATCCCGTTCTGACAAAAGGAGACAGAGGTTGGAGCCAGGAGACCCCAGAAGCTGAAGCGTGCTCACCAGAAAATTTCAAAGACAGCAAACCCCATTGTTTCAGACATCTGGCCTCCAAAACCAGGGGAGAATCTCTTCCTACTGCTTCAAGCCTCCCCGTTTATGGTGATCCGTAACAGCAGCAACAGGAAACCAATGCAGTACCCTGTCAGGTATCTGTTTTCACTTAACTGGAGAGACGGCACTGCTTCTGGGGAGCTCTGAAGGGCATACATTCAGTTTGCATGGTATTGTATTATAAACAGAATGCTGCAGTAAACCACCTGAAGTACACATGACCAAACTTCTGTAGAATCCTATTGGAAAAGCGCAATATGAAATCACTGTTGCTGACTCCGGTCACCGGAGGGCTGGGTCCCTTCTGGAGGCTTTGTGAAGGGAAGGGGCTGAGTAAGGAAAGGACCTCCTTATTCAGCAGAAGAGTCTGTCTGCATTCCAGCCAAATGCTTCTTCAGAACAATGAAGTCGAGTAGGAATTAGCAAGCCACTCCATCCTGAATCAGTGACTGAAAAGTGTAGGTTTTACAGGCTCGCGTGTGTGCGTGCAGGGGGGTTGGGGGTGGTGGTGGACATGTTCATTAAAGTAAAATGCTTTTAATGAATATTCTTCTTTAATTTTGGGGAAGAATTATAACCCCCACCCCCAAAATGGGCAGTGTTATGTCCTCATAAGTCACAAGGTGGCACGAGGAAAACTCGGGTATTCCTGTTGCCCTGGCCGCTCAGCTGCCCACATTTCTTTAGCTCCTGACATCATCATAAACCTCACTGCTCCAAATGGTTTCTTATCAACAATTTCCTTCTGAGGAAGGATAATAGCTGGCATCCTCCTTTATGAAGCACATTAAATTCAGAGTTCAATACATTCTAATCTTCATTTTCCCCGAAGACTGAAGCTGAATTACACTTGATGATTCTGAAAATGATTTTTATCTATAGAACAGATAGGACCTTTTCTTCATCAGAGAGCTCTAATCATCTATCCCTTACGTGAAGGGGAAAAGGGCGTGATGTTAAGAACAACAATGCAGGCAGTTGAGAGCAAACCTAGGACTTAATTTGAAAGAGAACGGAAAGTCTTGGCTCAGAGTGTAAGCTCCAGCAGCAATGGCCTGGGTAATAAGAAAGTCTTGGGGCAGGCACACACCTTCATCGTCCCTTTCACTTCCTGGTTTGCACTTCCCTGTGGGTCTTCCTGATCTCTGGTCAATTCAATCCATGAAGGCAGAGGGAGCAGAGACAGTGAGCTTTGGGTACCAACTATGGGACTCTCATAGTTCTTCACCTGAAGCTCTCGGAGTACATCCCATGAATGACCACAGGGGGCAGCTCTCAGTGGGCAGATCAACTTTACATAGGGTGACTCAAGGCTTCTAAAGTTTGGGAGGACTGAGGGTGGGAACATCCAGGATGGGCAAATGTCATTGGCTGGGGCTGGAGGGTACCTGGAATGCGTCATTAGCATGGGGAAGCACTTCAGGAATCTCAGGTGCTGGCTGAAACCATCTTATCAGAAGAAAGGAGATTGATCCTATAATCTAAGTGAGGCTACATGCTATTCCTCAGGCAGAGGCATATGTGTGGGCTTAGAATTCCCCAGACAGGGTCAGAGAAGAAGCAGATCTGCTAATGAAGGGGGTCTCCCATATTGGCTAGCTGGACATGGTGGACTTCAACCTTAATTAGCCGAGGTTTTCCACACTTCCCGGTTTGTCTCTTCATTCAAGGCTGGACCCTTTTCCCCACTGCCATCTAAGTTTCTTACTAGGCATGCAAGTGGCCCAGTGCACTCTTACTGCAAGTTTCCTTCTCTAAAATGCATTTCAGTTCCTCCACCAGAGCATCCTGCTCAGACACTGAACAAAAGAGATGCTTCTAATATTTGACTACGCTATTCTAAGAATGACATGGTTACTTCTTCCAGGAAGATCTACTTCCCTAAGGGATAAGTTACCTCAGTTTGGAAACCACTGTAAATTGGAATCTACTGGCAAAGGTAATTCTTTTTTAAAGAACTCATTTAAATTTCCTATTTTCACCATATTTGGCCTCAAGGTTGGACAAAGCCCTTGATTTTCAAGAAGAGAAGGGAATAAAGGCTTTGATGCCCCCCTTTTTTAGCTCTAGATAGATAATCAAAAAGGCATCTAAATAAATAACTACAGATTAACCAGAGCAAACACTGCCTTTAATTTTTAATCATCTCTCATACAAGAAGCTGTCCCTGTGCCTTTCTAAACAAAGATTCCTTTGTCCTACCCTCCATTTTGCATACAAGCACTCACACACACACACACACACCCATACACACACCTCCATACACATGCACTCACAGACCCATACACACACACTCATACACACACCCATAAAAACACACTCACATACACACATACACACACACACACCCATACACACACATACCCATACACACACACCCATACCACACACTCATACACAGACCCACACAGACCCCCACACACACACTCCTCTCTTGCCACCTTATGCCCCAAAACTCAGAACACACAACTAGTAATAGTAATAGAGACCATTTTTAAAGAAAGAAACCAACACACCCAAGACCAAGAATGGACTAGTGAGCAACAAAATGGCCCGTACTCTAAAGCAAAAGGCCTTGAGCCTCATGACTGGCTGTTTGCACTGCATCAGCCTCTCCTGTGGGTCCCAGGAATTGAACTCAGATGCTCAGGTTTGGCAACAAGAGCCTTTACCCACTGAGGCATCACATGTTAATCTTGACGTCACCCTTGCCATCCCAATTGCTTGCCACATTACCACTGTACTACATCTCAAGTCCTTTGGGACAGGAGGAAGAGAACGCAATTAAATGTTGTGAGATGATGATAGTCTCGGGTGTGTCGTGCATAGGACACAGACTAGAAAGGCCAGCCCTTGCAGAAGTGACGGGCACAATTAGTCTCCCCAACCAGTAGATGGGGGGTGGGGTGGGGGACCAAGAACAATAACAGAAACACCATTGCTTAAAGTGAGCATCTTCCTTCTGTGGGTTCTGCAGTGACCTAGAGTCAGCTAAGGGTCAGCTCAATGGACATGCTCCCTGTGGAGCCCTGGGGTGGGAGGATGGCAACTGCAGCCAAGACATGGCAGGAACAATGGGATCTTGCTTGCTCTTTGCCCCAGTTGCTTGGCACAAAGCTTCTAACTCCCTTGGAATCCCCAACAGTTATGAGTTTCTTTTGGTATGCTAATGAGATGACTGGTGGCTGAGGGGTCCTGCATAGCCTCTGTAAGGGGGCTGGTTGTCAGGGCAACCAACCCTGATTGGCAAACTGGGACTTTCCATCTTTGCCAGCTCCCAAAGTCAAGGGAGGCAGAGACAGAAAATGCTGGATGTTGACCTAACTCTTCTAGTTTGTTTCTGTGGCTGTGACCAAAAGCAACTTAAGGGAGAAAGGTTTTATTTGGATTTCAGTTCCAGGTCTATCATTTCAGGGTTATCAAACTGCTACTCACACAACATCTACCGTCAAGAGCAGAGAGAAACAGAGGCATCCATGCTACCTGCTTTGGCTCTAATCTAGCTTTCTCCTCTCCTACATGACTTGGGGTCCACTAAGATTTCCTACATCACTAACAATCTAGATGATTCCCCCACAAACACATTCACGGGGCAGCTTGATATACACAACTCCTTCATTGTGGCTCAGTTCCCATGTGATTCTGGGTTGCAGCAAGTTGACACTTAAAATCAATGGGTACAGTCACCAATGGATAACCATTTAATACACCATGCCAAAAACCCCTAAAGGACAGGGTTGTAGAGAGCATGCGCCCTGAAGAACACATAGAGATGCTGAGAAGGGAGTGTCCCTGGAGAGCCCGGGAGCCCCTCCACTGCCTGAGACCCTACACTATGAGCATCTTCCATTTCTCAGGCCCACATGGGCCTGTGAGTTACACAGCCAGTCAGAAGCACAATTGTCTCTCTGGACTTAGGATTGGTGTCATGAGAGCAGTCTGTGAACTGACACCTTACTCTCGAGATCTGAAGATATCTGCAGGAAGACAGTGTCAGGACTGATCAACATTGTAAGACATCTAACCGATGTCAGAGAGTCGGTTGCTGTGGAGAAAATACTGAGTGCTCTGGTGACCAAGAGAGACTCTGAGGTCATAGGGGTATGAGTCTACAGATGAAAAGAAAGTTTGTTCTGTTATCAGACCCTG
This sequence comes from Mus musculus, assembly GCF_000001635.26. Classification (NCBI taxonomy): domain Eukaryota; kingdom Metazoa; phylum Chordata; class Mammalia; order Rodentia; family Muridae; genus Mus; species Mus musculus. Next base: position 69,405,372 of record NC_000069.6, on the reverse strand, counting down.
ATTCCAGCCCGAGTTTACTTCTGAGACAAGGCAGAAAATGTACACATATCATAGCCACACAATCCCGTTGTGTGGCTCTAAAGAGGGCCCAAATCTTTCTGGGTGTAAGGTAATCAAAACAACTAGTGGATAACTCAGGTCAGTGGGATGCTATGAAGCATTAGTACAATGGTGTGTGTGTGGTTAAGAAAAACAGTGGTTGTGCAAATAGCAAGACTGGAAAGAAATAGCAAACAGACTTAGCATTTGATACATACTTATATACGTGGCAAGTCCTAAATTAGGGACCTGGGACTCCAAGGGAGGTGACTTTGTCATCTGCAACAAACAGGACTAAAGAAAGAAGGCAGTGACTTTGGAAAAACAGAATCAAATGCAGAAAAGGTAGGGGAAAAAAAATTAAGATCTTCGTGACAAATTTGATAGGAAGAAAGATCTCAGGATAAATTTCTAAACCTTCCAGTTAGGACCAGTTTCTTGCCTGAGAATTTTGCCTGAATAAGATTGAATACTAGTGATAAATCATGAATAAATTTATTTTAAAATAACTATTTGATTATATATTTATTAAATATGAAATAAGTTTGCACACTAAATATATGAATGCTCTTATTTATTCTTATATAAGGAATTACCTCTTGGCTCAACACTTGATACAGCATGACACAGAGTATCTTCTATGTTTATCAGAGTAGATCAATATATTAATTCCATAATAGTCAATCCTAAGAACACTAATTTGCATAAACACACAGAACAAAATGGAAGAGTTATGTTTAAGAGCTTATCAGAAATAGTCTGTCCTAATCCCAAGCTGAAATTCACTTGATGGTTTTTTTTCTTTTAAATGAAGGTCAAGTCAGAAACTCAAATAGCAATTTTTTAAATCAAACATTCTAATACAACACAAGCCAAGGATACACTAATGTGACACATCCAGGGAATAATACATACACACACAGTAGGGGGACTCTCCCACACACAGTAGGGGGCTTTCACACACACAGGAGGAGGGACTCACACACACACAGGAGGGGGACTCTCACACACACACAGGAATGGGGTAGGGGTGGAGGAGGAGGTGGGGGTGGGGAACAAGACTCTCAAGGAACCCTGCAGATGAGGAGGGAGAAACAATGTCGGGTTGGATAAGGAGAGGCTATGCAAGGCCCTTTGCATATGACATGACCCTTGCAGTCATGGTTTCACATCAGCTCTGATTACCTGCGAGGTCCTGTATAGAGAGAGGATCAAGTCAGTCAAAATTGCAGCACAAATCTGGGGAGGAGTCAGAAGGCCTCATCTCTGGCCTTCAGTAGTTGGTGTCAGAGAGGGAGCTGGTTTTTCCTGAATAGTGTGGCCACTTGGAGATGACCCATACTCAGGCAGATGGCTCCATCCCCATGTGTATACAGGAAGCACTGACTGGATTATTTCTTTAAAAAAAAAAAAGAGGAAGATGAGGAGATAAAGTTGAGGAAGGGTGTGTTGGTGTTGGGAAAGAGTTCCAAAGGAAATTGGAGGGGTCAAATGGAGGCAGGTATGAAAGTACACTGTATAACTAAATTAAAATTTCAAATATGAATAATTAAAACTAAATAAGACATATTTAAAGTCTTGCATAATTAAAGCATTATATTTCTATAAATATACTATATTCTCAAAGCTGACTGAGGTGTTTCAGGCCCTGTAGCTTAACGATGTGCAGTGCAAAATGCCATGTGTTGTATGCTAAGACTCCAGACTATATAGTAAAATTCCATTATGCCACACAAGCAATCAAAGCTTAAAGCACCTTAGATTCATAACACATTTGAGTAACTTTTGGACATGCCCATTCAGTTATGTGACCTAATATGGGGTCGTGACCCAGAGTTTAAGTATGACCCAGAGAATTGACTTCCAGACAGATTTCTGGCTTCAGAAACTGAGCTGGCAAGAGATCAGAATGACAGAATATTAAATCAATAAATAGTTGCCTATATAAAGTGGGTGAAAGAGGACTATTCTGGTATAAGGTCAAAGGGCAGCTGTGGTGGCTGAGAACCCACACAACCATGCTGTGTAGAGAGAGGCAGGACCCGAAAGCCCTGGAGACGCTAATACCAAGATGCATGCTAGCAAGGAAAGTCTGTGATGTGGTGCTGACGTACGATGTGGAACTGTACCATTCCAGAAATGGGAGGGACGAGCTTCAGGAATAGAAGGGTTATGATTCTTTCAAATATAACAGAAAGTTCAAGAAAAACTGCAATGGGTAAAATAATCCCTGGATTTGGAGACTGGGTCATTGGCCAAGTGAAGCAATGTCCGTACTCTGATGGGTGCTAAATCCAGCATCTGCAGAGTACTGGAAATAATGCACAGTACTACAACAATAAACCCTCCATTTACCCTGAAATAAGAAAAGAGGAATGGGAGAAGGGGGCAGAGAAAGAAGATGGGAGGGAGAGACATGAGGGAGGGAGAGGAGGAGGGAAGAAAATTCCCTAAACTCAAATAAGTGAAATTATGTACTACCTACAACCACTATATTCCACAAACTGTCACTCAGAAAAATATCCATGTGATCAAGAAAACATCTGTCAAGTCTCTAATATGGTTCAGACGCAATACAAAGTACCAGGGATACAAAGATAGTAAGAGGTAAGCCCTGATCTGGGGAACTTACGGCTGTGGAGGAAGACAGATATATCACCACCTCTCTGTCTCTACCTCACCAGACACCCCGTTACAAAATGAAGAGCTAAGGTCATCACAGCACCACAGGCAGGAAAAAGAGTGAAGAGTCGCAAGGACGCCTGTATAGAAATCTCACATGAGCTGAGACTTGAAGTCGGAGGATCTAATAGTGAGTGGGGGTGGGGACTGGCCCGGATTCGTGAGAACTTGAGCATCTCACAAAGGGTTTATAGGAACCTGTCTGTGGGTTTGGGTGGAGTTCCCGCTTTGATGGGTTACTTTGTCCGTGACTATGTTTTGCTTTCATATGCCAGAACTTCGTGTTCATTTCGAAGCAGAATCACTGATGGACAAAAGGGACGGAGTAAGACTGGAGAGGTGGCTCAGGGACGGCGTAAGACTGGAGAGGCGGCTCAGGGACGGAGTAAGACTGGAGAGGTGGCTCAGGGACGGAGTAAGACTGCAGAGGTGGCTCGGGGCTTAGAGCACAGCTCTTCTTCTAGAGGACCCTGGTTCTCTTCCCAGCACCTCAGGTCAGCTCACAACACCCTATATATAACTCCAGGTCCAGGGAGTCTGATGCCCTCTTCTGGCTTCTATGGTTACCAGGCATAAAATGCACAAACATCCATGCAGATAATAAACACCCAGACACATAAAATAAAATAATTCAAGTGGCAGAGGTGGAACAGGCTAGGAGAAATAGAAAATTCGTAAGATCACACTTCTCACTGTCCAAGACTAAGCCTTTATTTTTAAGTCTTCTTTGACCGGTCATGCAAACGCTGTGTCCTAAACAATCTATCTTTTTATACTAAGCAATGCTTTGCAATGAGCATGCAATACTGTTTGTCTCTCTGCTTAGATAAAATCAATGTCATGTGAACATGTTTATCCCTCATCATGCCCCTTCAGATATACACCCCGCATGAGTCTCCTATCTAATGTGGAGCATGGCTTCTAGTCGAAAAGAAGCAGAGGAGCGTCAAGAGGGAAGCAGAGTGATCTAACTTATCTTCAGGAAAAGAAGTTTTAGAGGAAAACAGGTTAGGCCATTAGATACACAAGTAGGCACTACCAGACTCAGGTTTAGGGTAGAGTGTTTTCCTTTCTAACAAAATTATATTGGTGTCAGTTTGGGATTGTGTGTGTGTTAGTTTCGTTGTATAGACCTGGCCGACCTGGAACTTGCTATGTAGACCAGGATAGCCTCAAACTTAGGAACCTCTAGTTCCCAAGTGCAGCGTTTTCTGGCACACACACAACTGGCTCCTACAAGCATCTTTGATTTCTGCATCACATTGGCCTTCGTGTAATTATTGGTTACAATGTAAGCTTTTTCACATCTATCTGAAGTGCACCATACACATTCAACAGTGAACACAAATCAAAGGTGGGCCATTAACTTCTGGAATGAGCAGTGTTATCCGGACAGCTTTCTGAACACACTAAAAACCACTACACTATACACTCTAAAGGCTGAATTATATGGTATACTGCACTGTACATGGAAATTATAAAGTTAAAAGCCACTTCTAGAAAAACTTTAAAACACTACAAAATACTATGCACATCATCTAAATATATAACCAACTAATTTTACTGGAGTCTCTTCTGCGATGTAAATAATGATTTTAAGTTACTTAGCGCCTCTTGAGGACAGGAATTATGGCACTTTTTTCAATTCTTTTAATTGTCATGGTAAGTATACATTTGTTGTATGTGAGCGTGTGTGTGTGTACACTCCTGTGCACATGTGCCACAGCACACATGTGCAGGTCAGAGAATCACGTGTAGGAGTTGGTCCTTTCTTTCCATCACATGGGACGCTGGGACGGAACCAGGCAGACGTCTTTGGGTGAGCCAATCTCCAGCCCTACGGTAGCATTTTAATGGATGTTTAACAACTGTTTTGAAAATGTTATCTTCAAAGTAAGAAAGGTAATGATACATAATTTTAACACAACACCAGGAGGAATGCTGTGTCTGCAAGAAAGAATTAAGACCCAACAGTCCCCTGGCTTCTCAGGACAGAAAGCCTACCCTTATCAACAAAGGTTTCCTTAAAGAAGAACTGAGTGGAGGAAACAGGATTCCCAAAAACCTCATGCCATGCTGGTGCTGACAAAACCATTGCAGAGCACACAGAGTTCCAAAAAGACTTAAGTCATGAAAGCATAACTGTTTAGAACTGTGGCTCATTGTGTTCACCTGTAACTTTTAACCTTTTATAACAAAACATGTAGCCGGGCGGTGGTGGCACACACTTGTAATCGCAGCATTCAGAAACAGAGGCAGGTGGATCTCCAGTTAGAGGCCATCCTGGTCTACACAGAGAAACCCTGTCTTGAAAACCATCAACCAACCAACCCACCAAAATTGGTTTTACCTCCAAGGAGAAACGTTTTGTTTATTACAAGACTCCCATTAGATGCTAGTCTATTCAAAATCTTCTAACGATGCTGGGAGACACCTTTATATCAAGACTCATTTCATTCCTTCTGTCTGTGGGTGCTGAGGACTGGGCCTAGGGCCTCACACCTGCTAAACACTGCCTCCCGAGCCACACACACACACACACACACACACACACACACACACAGAGGGTAAAATGGTAGTTTGGTTTTCAATGGTCTTTTCTTTCCTTTTGGCAAGAGGGTTCTTTGCCTTTCGCAACTGGGGAAATGACGTTGTTACACAGCCTTCCCAGCTCCGCTCTCTCCATTGTGCTTATTTTTCTTCTTTAAAAGCTAATAAAGCAGAAGATTGCTTCTCAAATGCAATTCCTCCCCAGAAGGAAAACTTTCCTCCCACAAAGTCTAACTACTGCATCTGTGGCACTTACATTTTTAACCTAAAAGTTTTTATTTAATTACTGGATTCAAGTTCAGCAAATTGTATTGACACTTCTGGCACTTTCTACGGAAACCAACTCAAAATGGATCGTGGAATTAAATGTAAAGCGTAAGGCAATAAAATGCCGTGGAGTATAAAAATTCTTTATAATTGCATAAAAAAAAATCAGCTCCAAGTGGATCAGCACTGTGGTGGTTTGAATAGCTTTGGCCCTATAGACTCATGTGTTTGAGTGCTTGGAAATGACACTATTCGGAGGCGTGTCCTTGTTGGAATAGGTGTGGCCTGGGAGGAAGTGTGTCACTGTGGGTTAGGCTTTGAGGTCCTGTGCTTAAGCTCTGCCCAGGGTGGAAAAGAAGCTGCTTCCTGCCTACCTAACTCTCCACTCCTCCAGCACCACGTCTGCCTGCAGGCTGCCATGCTTCCAGCCATGAAGATAATGGACTGATCCTCAGAGCCTGTAAGCCAGCCCCAATTAAACGCTGTCCTTTATAAGAGCTGCCTTGGTCATGGTGTCTCTTCACAGCCATGGAAGCCCTAACTAAGACAACAAGCGTGAATTCAAAACCAAAATGTGCGTTTTAAAAGTAATACTAGCCCCTCATGCAGGCACTACCCCTGGGCGACGCACTTATCCCCAAAACACTCACAAGAAAACACTGAAATAAATTTGCAGCTGTGGGCTAGACTTCGATAAACCATCAAAAGCACATAACCAAAAATAATTCAATCAGCAAACAACAAATTGGGTCTGTTGAAATTATAAATATTACAAACATCAGTAACCAGAAATTAGAAAACACCTCAAGGAATGAGAAAAACAATGTTTGCAAAGAAGAGATCTCACCAAAGACTTACATCTAGAATGTACTCTATAAAAACCCCTCTTAAACCTCAATAATAAAAAGATTAAAAGTCAGTTTAGGGTCAGGAGGGTGGTTCAGCGGGTAAAGGCGCAGGCCTGCCAAAGTGAGTTGAATGTGAGGGTCGGGGGGTGGGGTGGGGGGCACATACCATGGGATGTGTAGGGGCAAGTACCTATAATCTCTGCACATGAGCAGCCTGCCATACACAGTCCATCAACAGAAACAAAGCAGACCATGCCTCACCAAGGGTAAAGGCCAGAACCATTTTCAGAAGTGGTACCCTGCCTCCGCACATGCAAATTACACAACACACACACACTCGTGCCAAATAAATCTTCAGTTTTCAAATGCACAAAGGTGGTAAACATTACTCCAAAGAATATGTACTATATTAACTATTTCCATGGCTCATTCAATGTGAGACACTGAAAACCACCCAAGCAAAAGAAGCCAGTCCCAGAGGCGGCTGCTGTATGGTTCCATTACCTAACACGTGCAAACCAGCAAACCAGGAAGCACGGTGGACCAGCAAGTGGCTTATGGAGGAAGAAATGGAGAATGGACAACAGTGGGTCCAGGCTCCTTTTATCAGGTGACAAAAATGCCCACGTTAATAAAAGCATCAGCCATACAATTCCATTAAGTGTTGTATCCTTTACATGAGTGTTGCATCTGTATCCTATTTCAACGAAGCCGCTCTTAAAAATCACAGGGAGAAAAACAACAAACACAGGCGGGGGGGGGGGGGGGGCGCGGAACGGGGGGGGGGGGGGGGGAGAACATCACAGCCTCTGTGGTTCTCCGAGCTGACACTGAGGCTGACTCACAGGAGGGAAGGCTGAAATCAGACCTCAGAAAAATTAAACCCTCTTTGGAAAAGACCAGGGAAAGAGAATGGAAGAACAATCTCTATATAAAAAGAAATAACTTGTGTTATCCAACGAAGCACAACAGTGAAGCACTGTTGTTAAGTTCCCAAGCACTCCAGTGGCCTACAGCACCTGTGACTCCAGGTGCAGAGGATCCGACGCCCTCTTCTGGCCTCCTCGGGCACTGCATGCATGCAGTGTACACAAATAAATACATGGAAGCAAAATATGCCAACATATAGTAAGTAAAATAAAAATGAATAAATAAATCCTTAAAAGAAACCATTGGTTATGAATATCAGATGCCAGTCCCGTAAACCCCTCTATGACACAGGACAGCATCCAGAGCCTGGTTGTTTGTGATGAACCACTAGGGCTTAAAACTGCTTCCTAGGCCCAAATGCTAGCCAGAAAAGAAAGCTAGAGAATGGAGGAGCAGGGAAAACAGAAGAGAGGAGGGGAGGTGGGAGGGGAAGGGAGGGGAGGGGAACAGAGGGAAGGGAAGGGGGGGAAGAAGAACACAAGATATATGAAGATATATATACTGCCAACGGAGTGATAGAATGTTCTTAAAATAGCAAAGACAGAGGTCAGTCAGTGCTCTCCAGAGGTTAGGGAGGGAGAAGGTAGGAGTCATCTGTAAGCAGAATGATTCTAAATCTTGACTATAGCAGTAGTCTGTGTGTACAGATGACTAAACTGCTTAAGAATACATACGTGCAATCTCAAAACGGGCTGTAGTTTGTGCTACTCTCCTGATCCTGTATGCTCATGAAAGATGGTTTCATCAAAAAAAAAAAAAAGAAAAAAAACAGGAGGCGCTCTTGGGATCTCTGTGTGTTATTGGTGTTAAATACATGTGAAGCTACAATTATACCAAAATGAATTTTCAAAAGTGTAATTCAGTGTAAGAACCTAAACAAATGGTTTCTGAATTGTTTTGTTTTTGTTATTTTAAATACAGGGGAATGTAGGCTTTCCCTACAGTGGGTTTTCTTTCCCTCTGTTTCCTGTAACTCTACACCTCTCCACCCTCCCTGCTATGATGCCCTGCCTCAGCAGACCCAGGGGCAAAGGACTGAGACAACCAGAGTCCTCTGAACTGTGAGCCAAAATAAAATCGTTCTCCAGGCCACCTGTTTATGGTAAGCATTGCGTCTCAAATTAAATCTTTATCTCTTTTAACAGGAAAGCATAATAGATGCTTTATAATTCTTCTAGAATGAAGGTAAAATATGAAACACCAAGAAAATGTTTAAGATGACCACAAATCCTTGAGGGAAGGTATCATATTAGGTTGGGTTTCCACAGGGTCATCTGCCTACACCAGGATGATATTAAATGGCTTTGTAGAAACTAATGGTTATCCACCAAAATCTGATTTTCTTCTCTTCTATAGAGGAGGCCATCTTTCCCAGCCTCTACTGCAGTCGTGTGGCTGAGCTGCAGCCAAGGGATGGCAGGATTACCTAACCAGACAGAGAGCAGTTTCTAGAGACCCTATGATACACTTTCTTTAGGTTATTTTGTTTTCTTTATCCTGAGCTCAGTGGAAAGGAGCTCTTGATGCCCTTACCCAACCCCGAGGAACGAGAATGGTTGCTGGAAAAAGGCCAGACATTTTCTTCAGTGGCAGAGCCACAGATGAGATGTGCATGCCCTGCAAACAACCCTCACATGCTCACATAAGCAACCTACTAAATCACTTGCTGAAGACAACCATAATGATGGTGATGATAATTTAGACATACACTAAAGTAGAGGAGGACTATTTAGGACTAGTTATGAGGAGCATGGGATCAGTGGGAGGTGACAGGACAGGGTAACATAGTGTAAATATGACCAGAATATATCATGTACAGATAATGTCATCATAAAATCCAATATTGTTTTAATTAATATATGCTAATAAAAACAGTCTCTACTGTGGTACAAAAGGAAATCAAAGACAGAAAGTAACACAACTTTTTTAAAAAATCCAAATTTTCTGCACTTAATAGCAACAGTCACAATTTTACAGACGTCCTGGAAGAGGCCTGCTGCTGTGCTTTGCCTATTTTTATATTCTTAGCAGTCCTGCATGTAAATGTGATCCTCTAAAAAGGAGATGAAGAAGCCAATGCTAAGACAGAACAGAGCTAAGGACCTGGGGGAACATCACACTCAACTCCTTCCTAACTTCCCTGTGCCTCAACAGTCTCAAGAGGTCTGTAGACTAAAGTTCTATGGGTAATTCTCTCAGAATTGTTATTTTAGTTATGTGCACGTGACTAAGAGTGTGTGCACATGACTGCAGTACCTGCCCAGGCTGGAGAATTGGGGTCTCCTGGAGCCAAAGTCGCAGGAGGTTGTGAGCTGCCCAGGGTGGGTGATGGGAGCTGAACTTGCATTCTATGCAAAGGCAGCTCAACCAAGCATCTCTGTAATCCCCTTACCTGTAAGTTCTCCAGGATTCTACTACTCTAAGTCTCAAAGTTCACTGACATGAAAAGAACAAACCTATTATAAGTTCTACCCACGTACTCAAAGCATAACTGAGCAGTGCACAATACTCTCCTGTCACCAAAGATTAAGGGCAGAAGAAGCATTTGGAACCAGGCTCTTCTGGCCCTGAAGCTTGTACTATGCATGTTTTGTTTCCCTATATACACGACCCCTACTGCACACTGAATATGCTACTGCTAATCCAGGCAGTGCTGCTTAGAACTTAGAGGTTCTGGCGCTTGGGGAGATGGCTCAGCAGTTGGGAGCACTTGTTCATTCCCAGAACTTTCATTGGATGGATCCCAATCTCCTGTTGTGATGCCACAACTCCAGCTTGAGGGGATCCAGCGCCCTCTTCTGGACTCCAGGGGCACCAGCGCACAAGTAGCATACACTCAGATGTGCACACATAGGTAAAGTAAGAATAAATCCTTCTTGGAAGGTCTAAATCATATCGAGAACTCATTTAGAAATACCATTTTGATAACTTTATAAGATAGGAGATAGACATTTGAAACAAATTAATAATATAGTGCCAGATATCTGGAGAAATTCTTTGCAGTCTGACTTTCTAAAAGTATGCAGCAAGACAAAAACTATTCAGAAGGAAATCAGAAATGAGAGCAGAGGGATCCAGATGTTGCTGGTGCTGAGTTGGGTGTCTTTTGTCTCTAAAGGAGTCAGACAGGTAAGGATTTAAGCAAAGAGGGAGAACATACATAGCTTTTATAGCTAACTGGTAAGTTAGAACTAGGCCACGTCTCATTTCTGTCCCAACGTGCTTAATTTAGAACTCAACTTTAAAACAATCCTCCACAGGCCAGGTCTGGCCCTTCCAGTTGGCACCTGGACATCAAGCTTTTGTGACAATCTGGAACAAATGAAAATAGCTTTGGGTATTCAAACTCACTCGGTAAAAGAAAGGTCATCTTTGAATTAATGCATTGGGGAACTGAAGAAAACTCCAGTCTGAGAAGAGGAAAGGAGAGAGAAATTGAGGAATGGGTATCAGCAGTGAGCTGCTCTCCAGAGCAGGGGACAGAGCCTGCATGAGCTCACTATCCCCTTACCATGCTTCCAAAGGCTCTTGGGTACCAAGCTATGAGCTGTTTCCGCTCTAACTAAACTGCAAATCCATTAAATTGTCTACTTATTCTTTGTTCAAGAACCTTCGCTGCTAATCCATTGACCACAGAAAAACAAATCGGAATGTCCTTGTTTAGTGTAATTTGACTGTCAACTTGGCATGATCTAGAATCACCTTGGGGACAAAGCTCCATCATGCTTATGAGGAGTTTCCTAGACTGGGTTAAGCTGGGGTAGCATGACCCACTCTAAACGAGAGCACCACTGTTTGCTGGGCAGAGCTCCTGGGCTGAATAAACAGGAGACAGCTGGCTGAAGGCCACCATTTATCACTCTCTGCTTCCAGACTACAGGTGGCACATGACTGCTTCTGCTGACACCAGACTTCTCTCCCTTGATGGAAGTACCCTCCAACTGCAGCCAAAGCAAACCTTTCTTCCTCCGATTGCCTCTGTCAGGTTTTCTGTCACAGCAGAAAGAAAAGGAAAACACTGCAGCTGTGGCTTTATTTCCTATTTTTCCCTCCTCCTCCTCCTCCGCCTCCGCCTCCGCCTCCGCCTCCGCCTCCGCCTCCGCCTCCGCCTCCGCCTCCGCCTCCGCCTCCGCCTCCTCCTCCTCCTCCTCCGCCTCCTCCTCCTCCTCCTCCTCCTCCTCCTCCTCCTCTTCCTCCTCCTCCTCCTCCTCCTCCTCCTCTTCCTCCTCCTCCTCCTCCTCCTCCTCCTCCTCTTCCTCCTCCTCCTCTTCCTCCTCCTCCTCCTCCTCCTCCTCCTCTTCCTCCTCCTCCTCCTCCTCCTCCTCCGCCTCCGCCTCCGCCTCCGCCTCCATTAGAGTCAAAAGAGCTCATGGGAAAATGACACTTTGTCCTAGCCACCATTACTAATGCCACCAGCATCCCACCTTCCCATCCTCCCTAAGGCCTTCCGATCTTGGGACCAGCTAGAGACTCCACTTCTGCAAGAACTGGGTACAAGTATCTCAAGAAGCAAGGAATGCCTCCCTCTCTGAAGTCGCATGTCAGTTACACAGGATGCTAAGCCATGATGTTAGCTGTATCTTTCATCGCTGTCACAAATGTCCCTTGAAAGAGAGAGGCTTTAGTGCGGCTCATGGTTCAGGATAGATACACTTCATCCAGCTTTAAAAGTACGTTGGCTCCGGTGTGTCTGTACCATCACAACTGGGAAGGAAGCAGGGAGCTTAGCCAAACAGAGCTAGCCTCTAACTTGCAAGCCCTGCCCTTCGGCCTACTTCTCCCAGCTCAGCCACATCCAGAAGGTTCCTGGGCCTGCCAAAATACCTCCACCATCTGGAGACAACGTGATCGGTCACATGTGTGCTGGATATTTTGCACTGAGACCTTAACCACCTTTCATTCTAACTCTCGTACTAAATTCATTTCCATGTCTCTGCTGAAATGGACGAGTTCTCCAGAGCAAGGACCTCCACAGTCTTTACCCAAGTGCACGAAAAAAAAACACACATGACCTGACAAATTCATGTTATGAGCTTCAGCTAACAGGACTTAAAAGCTCTCCCATGAAGATGCTGACTAAATGGCTGTGTCTACGCCAACAGGAGGTGGTATACATCCACAAAGAATCTGAGCATTGTATTAATATATAAGACAAGAGCCTCTTTAATCTCATTAATCAAAATACAACAAGAGGGGGCCGGGTGTGTTTGCAGCCAGGCAACTGTAACGACTGATGCAGAAACCAGGAACAATACGTTGAATAGCAGCGAGATCTCCTTGCTTGACGCCACATGAAATGTGGCAGGGTGCAGCGCTGGGGAAGGAAAGGATTTCCAGAAAGCCCATTCAAAGACAAATCAATGTTTGGGCAGAAATTATTTTCCTGCTGTTATAAAAATACTAATCAATGTTCCTCTCAATGCTGTCACTCTGCCCCGAGAATACAAAGTCGAGCTTTGCAGGCAAACACCATTTTTTTTTTTATTTTTGAAACATAGTTCTGCATGTATCCTACTTGTTCTCAGTCAAAGAAAACCGTGTTTATAAAGCCCTATTACTCTATGCAGTGACCTTTGATCTTCCACCAAAAAAAAAAAACCCTAAAATCTCTACAAAGATAAGGACTTAACCCCTGTGTTCACTGAGTTCTACCTGTTCCATCCACTCCCTGACCCAGCAAGCTGGACGCAAGTCCACTATGCCTCTGCATCAGGATTTCAGGTGTGCTCCATCACACACGGCTTCCATTTTCTCTTTCAGGTGAGAAGGGAGACTATCAGGAGAAAAGAATGGAGATAAAGGGAATCTTGGATTCTGGAGATTGCAGACTCACAATAAGTTATCCAAGTCACCAAATGAAATTCCTGAAGTTCCGTCTCTGCCTTAAATTCCTGAAGTTCCGTCTCTGCCTTAAATTCCTGAAGTTCCGTCTCTGCCTTAAATTCCTGAAGTTCCGTCTCTGCCTTAAATTCCTGAAGTTCCGTCTCTGCCTTAAATTCCTGAAGTTCCGTCTCTGCCTTTGCCTGGGCAGACTTGGGCTCAACGATGGCTAACCCCAGGCATCAGCGTGACTGGACTAGTGTGCTCAGGTAGCAGGTTAGGGCATGAGTGCTCAGTATTCCTTTCATAGGAATTTGGGGGAACGATTCATATTACAATCAGTGGAACCATGAAACAGAAGAGCCCCCCTCCCTCTATACGTAGATGTCATACAATTGGTTAAGGGTCCAGACAGAACAAAAAGGCAGAGCACAAAGACCCCGTCTTCTGGAATTATGACGTTCATCTTCTTTTCACAACAGTACCCCAAGTTCTCCCACCCTTGAACTTCACTTCAGGATGTAGAAGAGAACGCCCCACTCCCACCCCACCCCCACCCCCACCCCCACGCCCGGATCCTTAGCCATCAGACACAGCATGAGAAACAGTTAGCTCTTCTGGTCCTCAGGCCTTTGAACTTGGACCGAGCCATGGTTGTCTTGTTCTCAAATGTCCAGATGGTGTGCTAGGTAATTCCTCAGCCTCTGTAGTCATGTAACCTAGCTAGCAGTCTGGATCTCTGGGGGGATCTAATGCACTGACTGTAGGGCCTGGCTTTCTTGTGGACTCAGGTGTGTCTTATGAAACCCAAGGCAAACTGGGATTCAGCAAAAGCTCCCCAAACGGACTGGACCCATACCTCTCCCCCGGGGAGACTGCCGCGAACACCTCAAGTGCATTCCTACCACAGACAGGGATTTGGATTTGTAAAAAGCATTTCTGCAAAGCATTAAGAAGGAACACGTTAAGGGTGCCATCAGCCAATGAAGTAGGGAGTCCTCCTTACCATAGTTCCAAAAGTAAAGAGTCTATGAAAGTCTTACAAAGAAATCAGTTTGCTTCCACTTTAGCCAGCTTTTCCCAGATCCTATTTCCATGGGATTATCCTGCCCTACATTACATGCCTCACTTCTTGGGGTTACAGGTGGCACCGCTACATGCACCTTTTAACATGGGTGCTAGGGATCCAAACTCACACCCTAGTATCTATTATGTAGTAAGCATTTAACCCCCTGGGCCATCTCCTCCACCCCCGACTCTTTGCCTCATAACCAAGTCCTCCTCTCTTCTGTTCCATCTGCTAGCTCCAAGGGCCTTACCTGGCAATCTGAGTGTGATGGCATTGCTTCTGCCTGTGTCAACCTTTCTACAACAACAAGGTCAAGAAGTGTCTTCCCTGACACAAAGGCTGGCCAGCCTTCCTGATAAGATGACAGAGCATTTCCATCAGGCTGGAGCTATGACCCTGGGGCTATTCAACCAAGCAAGGGGCATTACAAAAAGAAAGTAGTGTAAGTATTTAGAGACCAGGATGGAATATTTGTTTGTTTAGATTTCCTTCTAAACACGCACAGTTTCACTTTAACAGCAATGGGGGCTTAAGGCCAAGGAAACTCATTTGTCTTTACAGACTCATGTTTCTATCCTCATTTATCACCTCCCTAGTACATACTCTTGTAACAGCGTCCTTTCTGTTTCTTGTCTTTGTTTTTAATCCTCTCTTCTTCTCTTGGCATTCAATCAATCGATCTGGCTGGTCTCAAGGCTCCCCAGATGATAACACATGGGAAAAGGTTCAGACGGTACAAAGCAGGGCTTTTTATTTCTGTTCAGAATTACTTTATTTTAAAATGAAGTGGTAACAACATCATAGATCCACTTTAGCAGTTCAGTTACCGAGTGTTAAAGCCTGAAGTAAAATTAAGAAAATTTTAAGAAGATTATTAAGAAAATATGTCCAGAAAGGGCTTCGGGCATGTTTCTGCATCGATTTGATGCTGAAATACTGCTTCTGGCTTTCAAGAAACATTTATGACTTTTTTTCTCCAAGGCAAATGGTGTTTCTTTAACAAGCGAAATACCAACCTGCACCGGGGTTTTATAAAACACTGTCTACAGCTTCCACAGATATTATTACCTGAAACTGTGGTTTGATTTTTAAAAGGACAAAGGCCTTTAAATGCTTAGTACGTTCATGGTAATGCAAAAGCACTTGTTAATTACAACTAGCTTAGCACTTGTTAGCTACAGTTAGACTGGCGAGTCTATTCGGTAAACACAGATGGTACCCACCTATCCGCGTGCATGGTTAGACCATGCACAAGGTGAACAGGATGGGGACCCAGATTAAGGAAGAGATGGGATACTCTGGATATGAGGGCTGGCTGTGTAGAGGGAGAATCATTTAGATGTTCTGCATCTGTGGACCGGACAGCAGAATTTTTCAGTGTGAAAACATCCAACACAGCCCCTGCATCTCAGAGATGACAATCGGGTTCAAGGGCTTATTCAAGGGCGTAAGGTCCTCAGTAAAAAACCATGAGCCAGTCCCAGCGCAGACGGCGGCTGAGCGCCCTGCCCTTGCACTCAGGCAGCTGCACTGGACCTTCATTTCGTCCTAAAGACAAGCAACACATTCAAGTGCAGCTCCTTGCTTCCTAAGAGCACAACCAGCAGAACTTTTCAGGGCTTGGTTTCCTTGGGAGAACTGCCTGTGAGCAACAGACGGCCTAGCTGTAAGAAATCAGAGCCAATTAGGTTTTCCTAAGTAATAAGCCATCAGGAGAGAGATGGGAGTCCTCAAGTGGTAGCTGCCCTAGAAAAGACAAGACACATTGATTTCTGGCTCAAACAGAGAAGAATAAGTCAAGGGATGTACTTTAGAAAGCCAAATTGAGTTCTCTTCCAGGGGCCCTTCCAGGCCAGTCTCACTGTGATTCGGAGCAAAGCCAGAGATAAACCAAACAGTGTGGATGTATCAAAGAGCTTGCCTCTGAAAAGGGTTCTGGTTTTAGTTTGTTGTATGGTTTTTTTTTTTTTCCTTCTCTTTACTTTGTTTTGAGGCAAAAATCTCATTGTGTACTTGTGACTGGTGTGACCAGCTGAGTCGGCTGGCCTATACCTTGCTCCCATCTTCTTGCCTCTGTCTTCCCTAGTGCCGGGACTGCAGCTGTGCACCTCTGTGCCTGGATGATGCAGGTGCTACAGGTAGAAGCCAGGGTTTTAAGGATGCTAAGAAAGCACTCTGCCAACTCAACCACATCCCAGCCCCTAAAAGATGACATATAAAGAAATTATAAACTCCTAACCAAGCTAGGTACAGTGGCCCACACTTTTAATACCAGCACTCTGGAGTCAGAGGTGTTTGAATCTCTGTGAGTTCAAGGTCAGCGTGGGCATTGAAACCCTGCCTCAAAAAGACGGAAGGAAAAAAAAAAGCCAACATAATTTAAGGGTGTTCAGGTGGGTTGGTATTTACATTTTCCTTTGGTAGCATACAGAGCACAGTCTTGTACCAAAGATGCTAGAATATAGGGGTGAAGGCTCTATTTAGGCACCAACTCAATTTCTTTGTTCATAAGTTATATAGACAGGTATTATCTTCAGCAAGAAGGCCTTGCTGTCAGTTTGTGGAGAGCAACCTATAGCCAATCTATAGTCTGGGTTGTTTGGGAATCCCATGGGGTCATTTTGGCCAACAAGTCAATTAGATGTAACTATGTAACGCAATATTGGGGGCTAGAAGCTTCATTTGGTAACAAGAGATGGCCAGTTGGGACTCTGTCTCCCTCCTGTTTTGGAAGTTTCGTTATGATCATCTACATCTGTGCAGATATTTTAAGAGGCTTCTGCTGTAATAGGTTTTTGTACAACACCCCAATGGCCCTTACTTTTAGCTATCTGCCCCTGTATTCCCCACCTCCCTCTCCCATCTCCTTCCCCACTTGGTCCTCCTTTCCTCGCCCCACTCATCCATAACTATCTATTCTATTTCACTTTCCTAACAAGAACTATCTATATCCCCTAGCTCCTTGCTCTACACGGAAGCTCTGTGTTCTATGCATTGTACTATGATTCTCACTGATTTAACAGCTCTGCCTGAATGATGATGGTGTCCGTTGCCTCACAGAAGCTCCTCGGGTCCTACTGAGTAATTGTTGATCTTGGTGCCTGTGCTACCAGTGTTCCGTTCAGGAAGTTGTCTCCTGTACCAATGAGGTCAAGGTTATCCCCCATTTTCTCTTCTGCCAGGTTAAGTGTGCCTGGTTCTGTGTTGAGGTATTTAGTCCATGATGAATTGAGTTTTGTACGATTTGATAAGTATGGATCTATTTGGATTCTTCTACATGCAGACATTCAGTTTGACCAGCACCATTTGTCAATGATGCTGTCTTTTTCCATTGTGTATTTCTGGCTTCTTTACCAAAATATCAGGTGACCCTAAGTGTGTAAGTTTATTTCCGTGTCTTCAGTTTGATCCCATTGATCCGCAGTGTCTTTATCATTACTTTTGTAATGTAACTGGAAGATGGGGATAGTGATACCCACCGCTGTTCTTTATTATTCAGGATTGTTTTAGTTATCCTGAGGGTTTTGTGTTTCCATCTGAAGCTGAAAGTTGTCCTTTCAATATCTGTGAAGAACTGTACTAGAAATCTGATGGGTATTTCATTGTATCTGTAGACTGCTTTTGGTAGAGGCCATTTTTACTATATTACTCATATCAATGTATGAGCCTGGGCTACTTTTTCTCTTCTGATATCATCTTCATGAATGGAAGTTTTTAATCATATGAGTCTTTCACATGTTTGGTTTAGAGTTAGCCCCAAAGTATATTTATATGATGAGGACATTGTGAAAGGTGGTGTTCCCATGGTTTCTTTCTCAGTCCATTTGCCAATTGTACATAGGCGAGCTACAGATTTTTTTTTTTAATTAATCTTGTATCCAGCTACTTTGCTGAAAATGTTTATCATTTGTACAAGTTCCCTGGTAGAATTTTTAGGGTCACTTTCATATACTATCATATCACCTGCAAATAACAATACTTTGATGTCTTCCTTTTCAATTTGTATCCCTTTGATCTTTTTCCATTGTCTTAGTGTTCTAGCTAAATCTTCAAGTACCATATGTTGGATTTAGTCAAGGGCTTTTTCTGTATCAAATGAGAGGATCCTGTGTGTGTGTGTGTGTGTGTGTGTGTGTGTGTGTGTGTGTGTTTTCTTTCAATTTGTTTATATGGTGGATTACCTTTATTGATTTAGGTATATTGAGCCATCCTTGCATCTCTGGGATGAAGCCAACTTGATCATAGTGGATTATCTTTTTTATTTCTTCTTGGATTCAGTTTACCGGCATTTTATTGAGAAGTTTTGCACCGATGTTCATAGGGAAAATTGGTCTGTAATTCGCTTTCTTTGTTGTGTGTTTATGTGGTTTGGGTACTGGGGTGTCAGTGGCCTCATAAAATTATTTGGAAAAATGGTTGTTCTCTTTCTATTTTGTGGAATAATTTGAGGGGTACTAGCTTTAACTCATTGAAAGTCTGAATTCTGTGCTAAAACCATCTTGCCTTGGAAAGTTTGTTTTGGTTTGTTTTAGTTTGGTTTGGTTTTTTGGTTTTTGTTTTGTTGTGTTTTATTTGGTTGGGAGACTTTTGCTTCTATTCTACTAGGGGTGATAGGTCTATTAATTGCTTATCTGATCTTGATAACTTTGGTAAGTGGTACGTAGCCAAAAAATTATCCATTTCTTTAGATTTTCCAGTTTGTTGGAGTACAGGTTTATAAACTGTATACTTATGATTCTATGGATTTCCTGGGTATCTGTAGTTATGCTCCCCTTTTTATTTCTAATTTTGTTAAGTTGGATCTTCTCTCAGGGCCTTTTAGTTCATTTAGATAAGGGTTTGTCAATCATATTGATTGTCTCAAAGAACCAAGTTTGTTTTATTTCATTCTTTGTATTGTATATTTGTTTCTATTTTGTTGATTTTAAGCCTCACGTTTGATTATTTCTTGGCATGCTTTGGGTGTGATTTCATTTTGTTCTACAGCTTTCAGGTATGCTATTAAGTTAGTATGAGATCTCTCCAGTTTGCTGCTGTTGCTTTGTTTTGTTTTGTTCTTGTTTTTATATAGGCACAAATGCTATGAACTTGCCTCTTAGAACTGCCTTTATAAGCTTGGGTATGTTGTGCATTAATTTTCATTCAATTTTAGAAAATCTTTAACTTTTTAATTTGTCTTGACCTACTTTTCATTCAGTAGTGAGGTGTTCAGTTTCCTTGAGTTTGTAAGCTTTCTATTGTTTGTTATTGAATTCTAGCTTTAATCAATTTTAAAGATAAAAATGCAGGGTGTTATTTCAATGTTCTTGTATCTATTGAGAATTAGTTTGTGTTCGAGCATGTGGCCAATTTCAGAGAAAGTTCTATGAGGTGCAGAGAAGGTATTTCCTTTTGTGTTTGGGTGAAATGTCCTGTAACTACCTATTAAGTCCATGTAAAGTCTGTTAGCTCTAGTATTTCCTGCTTAGTTTGTGTCTGGATGACCTGTCTATTGTTGAGACTGAGGTATTGATTTGATTTAAACCATAGTAGTAGTGTTTTGTTTTGTTTTGTTTTGTTTTGTTTTGTTTTTTGTTTGAGACAGGGTTCCTCTGTGTAGCCCTGGCTTTCCTGGAACTCACTCTGTAGACCAGGCTGGCCTCGAACTCTGAAATCCGCCTGCCTCTGCCTCTGCCTCCCAAGTGCTGGGATTAAAGGCATGTGCCACCACTGCCCAGCCATAGTAGTGTTTTCACAAACTTGGGTGCTCTAGTAGATTGTTGCACAGATGTTAAGAATTGAAATGCACTCTTGGTGGACCTTTCCTATGATGAGCACGTAGCATCCTTCCCATTAGTTTTGGTTTGAAGTCTCTTTTGTCAAATATTGAAATGGATAAACCTCTTAGGTCTCTTTGCTTAGAATATCTTTTTCAAATCCTTTACCTTTAGGTAACATCTATCCTTAATATTAAGGTATGTTTCTTGGGTGCAGTAGAAGGAGAGATCTTGTTTTGCATTTATTTTGTTAATATTTATCTTCTTATTAGGAAATTGAGACAACAGATGCTTAATGTTATCATTGTGTAGTTATCACTAATTCCTGTTATTTTGTTTTCGGGAACATTTGCATATGTGTGTGCATTTCTGCATGTGCGTTTTCCTCTTTTGATTTGCTTGTCTGAGATAATTTATTTCCTATGTTTTCTTGGATGTAGTTAACATCCTTAGGTTGAAGTTTTCCTTCTGGCACATTCTGTGGGGCTGGATTTGTAGAGAGATATTACTTAAATTTGGTTATATTATGGAATGTCTTATTTTCTCCACCTATTGTGATTGAAAGTTTTGCTGGGTATCATAGTCTGGGCTGGCATCTGTGGTCTCTTAGACTCTGTAGCACATCTGTGCTTCCGGCTTTTAGAGTCTCCACTGGGAAGTCAGGTGTTAATTCTAATAGGTCTTCCTTTGGATATTACTTGGTCTTTTACCCTTGGAGTCTTTAATATTTTTTCTTTCTTCAGTATCTTTAATGTTTTATTATCTGATGTCTTAGTGAGGATTTCTATTCCTGCACAAAACATCATGACCAAGAAGCAAGTTGGGGAGGAAAGGGTTTATTCATTTTACACTTCCCACACTGTTGTTGATCACCAAAGGAAGGCAGGACTGGAACTCAAGCAGGTCAGGAAACAGGAGCTGAGGCAGAGGCCATGGAGGGATGTTAGTTATTGGCTTTCCCGGACTTGCTCAGCTTGCTTTCTTATACAACCCAAGACTACCAGCCCAGGGATGGTACTACCCACAAGGGGCCCTCCCACATTGATCACTAATTGAGAAAATGCCCCACAGTCGGATCCCATGGAGGCATTTCCTCAACTGGAGCTCTTTGTGATAACTTCAGCCAGTGTCAAGTTGACACACAAAACCAGCCAGTACATGTGATAGGACTTTCTTTTCTGCTCCAGTCTATTTGATGTTCTGTATGTTTCTCTTTTCTCTCTTCTTTTCTTTTCTCTTCATTTCTTTTCTTTCTCTCTCTCTTTCTTTCTTTCTTTTTGAAGAATCTTTTTTAAAATTTATCTCTCTCTCTTTTTTTCTTTTAGATATATTTATTTTATTTTATATGAGTACACTGTAGCTGTCTTCAGACACACCAGAAGAGAGCATCAGATTTCATTACAGATGGTTGTGAGCCACCATGAGGTTGCTGGGAATTGAACTCAGGATCTTTGGAAGAGCAGTCAGTGCTCTTAACCACTGAGCAATCTCTCCAACTCCGTTCTGTATGTTTCTTGTATCTTGGTGGGCATCTCCTTCCTTAGGTTAGGGAAGTTCTGTTCTATGATTTCCTTTAAGATACTTTCTGTGCCTTTGACCTGGGTTTCTTTTCCTTTATCTATTCCTATTATTTTTAGATTTGGTCTTGTGATAGTGTCCCAGATTTCCTGAATGCTTTGTGCCAGGTTTTTGTATTTTTTGTTTTTTTTTTTTACATTAATTAACATCTTCTTTGACCAGGTATCCATATCTTCTATTGTGTCTTCAATGCCTGAGATTCTCTGTTCCATCTCTTTTATTCTGTTGGTGAGGCTTGCCTCTATGGTACCTGTTCAAGTTCCTAAATTTCAATACTTTCCTCAGTTTGAGTTTTCTTTGTTGATTCTATTTCCACATTCAGGTGTTTAACTGTTTTATTCATTCCTTCCACTGTTTGCTTGTGTGTTCCTGGATTTCTTTAAGGGATTTATTCATTTCCTCTTTTAAGGAAAAGTCCTTAAAGGTTGTCTTAAGGTCTTTTCTTGTGCTTCAGTTGTTTTGCAGTGCTCAGGGCCTACTGTTGTAGGGTTGCCAGGCTCTAGTAAAGGCATGTACTTTTACTTCTAGTAAAGTCCTATGTACTTTTGATTGTGTTTTTATGCTGGTGTCTAATCATCTGGGATTGAAATGAGTATAATTCTAGTTGCTAATAATAGCTGTTCTTGTCTTCGTTAGGTAGGTGTTTTGTGCCTTGTTTTCTGTTTCTTCTCTGGTTCTTAGAAGAGGGTGTCAGTTGTGTGTTGCCTAGTAAGACATTCTTCTGGGGTTCTGATAAGTGTGGCCACTGGGGGTTCCAGGTAAAATGAGTTTCTAGGTATTGGTGGGAGTGGCCAGTGAGCTCTCAGGGAGCACCTGCTGGAGTTGGAGGCTGGACAAACCAATGACAGGGAGGGGATAAGAGGGAGAAGATCTGTGTGATCAAGCAAGGGGGGAGGGGGCTTCATTAAGTATTCTGCTGAAGAGCTGGGGATGAGACCAGGGGATTAGATTTAGGGGAGAGGAGGGGGAGCCAAAGATCTGCAGTTAGTAGACCTGCTTCCCTCGTCAGAATCAGAAATTACTTTTTAATCCTGCCGCTACTGATGAGAAACTTGGGTTCTCCAGAGCAACATATGGAACTCATTTAAGCAAGAGCACTCCAATATATCCTCCAGTAAACCCACTTGGGCAGGTGCTGTCCAAGGCTGAAGTAGGTAGTATGTAGCTGAGTTCTGTGCCCAGTACCTAACAACACTCCCGGTACAAAACAGAAATTCAGAAAGTGTTGATTTATAATCTATGCTAAAGTGGGCAATTAGAAACCTGCTTCATATGGTTCTTAAATAATCAAGTCTACTGCTGCTACAGTTGTACCCATGCTTACAAGTGGGGAATTCAATGGCTATTTTTAAACTATTTAAAATAGTCTTAGAATTTCATGAGAAAAATGAAATATTTAGTTATGTCAGGCGGGGGGAAGGACAGAGAGAAGGAAGACAGGGAGGGAGGGAGAGAGAAGTGGAAGGCTTAGAACTCCATTTTAATGTCTAATGTACCCCCACCACAGCACATGCAATTGTAGCATAAAGCAGAATTTGTCCTACCATTTCATGTGGAAATCCATAACATTCACCGTCAGTAGAAATTCCTTAGAATCTCATTTTTAGAGCAACAAAGTACAACTGTGACTTTGACTCATTCGTCTTCTATGTGAACCCAAGCTTCTCTAATCCATTTCAAAACCTGCAAATTGGTCTGTGGATGTCGCTTAGTTTGGAGAGAATTTGCCCCTTGAACCACATAAGAAGGGTTTTGTGGCATAGGCCTATAATCCCAGCACTTAGGACGTAGAGGGGCCTGGAAGTTCAAGGTCATTTTAAACCACACAGATGGTTGGGGTCAGCCTAAGATAAATTAGGACCTGTCTTTAAAAAAATAAAAATAAAAATAAAAGGTTTAAACATCCCAAACTATTCAGGGTGGGAAGAGAAGAACACAAAACCATGGCCTTTACAAACGCCTACAAATGGCTCCCTTCACAGGGTTATGCTCCCTCAAAGTTTAAGCTTCTGCCAGGATTTTTTTTTTTTTCTAAATTAGCTTAGGTAATATCTTTCTTGGTAATAATACTAAGGGATTAAATGAGCTGACAAACATAAATGTAAGATCCATGTGGCTTTCAGAAACAGCAGATAAAATGATGTTAATTAAAGCCACTAAGAACATTGATGGCAATGCCAGAAAATACTTAGGTGTTTTTGTTTGTTTGTTTTTTGTTTTTAAGTCAGAATAAAAGCCAAAATACATACCTAAAGCAAGTGTGCTCACAAGGCCAAGATTCACTGTGCCCCGAATTGAGGATTTCTTGTTTGCTCAATGGCCAGAAGGACTGTTTTTATGACAGGCCAACCCGATGTGTTTTCCAGGATTAGAGGCGGCTGCCAGATTCTACCTATGTAGGCTAAGTTGCAGTGTGTGTGTGTGTGTGTGTGTGTGTGTGTGTGTGTGTGTGTGTGTGTGTGACGGAAGCTGATGGACTGGGAAAGGCCAGGAAGGGCATGCCAATGGGACCAAAGCTCTCTGCAATGAACTGGGAAATGTCTGTATGTTCTTCCTTTATTCCCCATCCCTTGATCAACTAAAGCAGCTTCTCCATTAATAACTCTGCCTCCCAAACCCTTCCCAATGCTCAACCGCATCTCTGCCAGGTGACAAGGCAAACTGACAGGCTACAACTGAAATCCTACTCCAGTCTGTCCCTGCCCACCTGCGGGAGGAGAAAGGACCGGAGAGTCAAGAATAAAAGAGAAAGCCCTGGAAGGGGGCAGGGCTGGGACAGCAGTTGTTTAAGAAAAGAAGGGGATGAGAAGAGGTGAACTCTCTATGTTGGTTCCTCTGACACGAGGGGAAGCCTCTTCTCCTGTGGGATGGCTCCGTTGTCTGGAGAGCATCTATGACATCCACAGGAATTTAGGAATTTCCACACAGAAAAGTGGAGGCGGTGTATGCCACTTACACACACACACACACACACACACACACACACACACACACTCACACACACACACACACTCACACACACTCCATTCATTTCGGGTATCACACAATCATTGATCATTTAGGGGTGCAAGACAGAAAGGTAAAACCTTAGGGACTCCAGGATGACTACAGTGGTGTTTTGATAAGTAAAAACAGGAAGGGGAAGGCAGTTCAGATCAAAGAAGCTCAAACCAGGGGCTGAAACAGAACCCAGGGCCTTCCACTGCCTCTCCTTGAATCTGTGAATGGCATGCCTCGTGCTCCCAGTGTGACCTCTATGCTCTGGTGTGTTACTGCTTCTTCCTCATCACGATTATCCTTGCCTACATTAAAAATGACAACCGTGGGGCTGGTGAGATGGCTCAGTGGTTAAGAGCACTGACTGCTCTTCCGAAGGTCTTGAGTTCAATTCCCAGCAACCACATGGTGGCTCACAACCATCCATAATGAGATCCGACGCCCTCTTCTGGTGTGTCTGAAGACAGCTACTTACATATAATAATAAATAAATTTTTTAAAAAAAGGACAACTGTGCTGGGGGCGGAGAGATCCAGAATCAGCTAGAAATCAGGAGCTCGCTTTGCCGTGTTTACTTATGCACCTGTGTCCGGATCTTTGACTGCTCCTTGGCTGTGTCTGTTGATTTCAAGTGACCTACTACAACCAAAGGTCTTTGGGATGTTTGGGTATAAATTAATTTTTAGTGATTCTACCCACCCCGTATACTAAAAGTTCCCTTTTATTCTTACAGTCTGAGCAGGTTATAGAATCTAAGGAAACCGTGTAGAAGACTCAAAATCCGCTATACAGCATATACTCTGTCTCAGATAACATGGCTCACCCACCAAGAACTATGCTCTCCACCCACTAAGAAACACTCGCTAACCCCTCTCCATGCTTTGCTTTCTTCCTACTACCCATCCTCATCAAGCCTACCTGATGTCAATCATCCACTGTCTACCTGATCTGTCAATCATCCACTGTCTACCTGATCTGTCAATCATCCACTGTCTACCTAATCTGTCAATCATCCACTGTCTACCTAATCTGTCAATCATCCACTGTCTACCTGATCTGTCAATCATCCACTGTCTACCTGATCTGTCAATCATCCACTGTCTACCTAATCTGTCAATCATCCACTGTCTACCTAATCGGTCAATCATCCACTGTCTACCTGATTTATCAATCATCCACTGTCTACCTGATCTATCACCTATTGTCTACCTGATCTGTCAATAATCTATTGTCCCTATCTCCCCTATCTAGGGAACAAGAATTTCTTTTTAAGTTTTGTCACCATTGTTCCTCCCCGTTTATAACAATGTCTGGCACAGAGAAGGATTCTATAAGGGCTTTTACTTTTTTTTTTGGTTTTTCGAGACAGGATTTCTCTGTGTTGCCCTGGCTGTCCTGGAAATCACTCTGTAGACCAGGCTGGCCTCAAACTCAGAAATCCGCCTGCCTCCGAGTGCTGGGATTAAAGACGTGTGCCACCACGCCTGACTAAGGGCTTTTAGAGTTCATGCAGGACATTGTTCCAAATTAAAATATTCTGCTGTACTGTCCCCATTAACGTTCCCCTAATTAGATCACATGTCATGGCTTACAGTCGCATAGCCAAATAGTCAAGCAAGGCATGGAATACATGTGCACAGGTGGGCAAAATAACCTACGGTGTGGAAGTCTGGGAGACACTGAGTGCCACATTCACATCAAGAAGCATTAACCCACTGGCTAGTTCTACACACATAGCCTTGATATCCAGGATAAAGAGTACAGAGGCCTAAAGGGAACACAGCCTAATAGGCATCCCTTTGTCAACATTGAGACGTAACACATACATTTACACTTTCTGTGCAACCGTAAGAATATGGCTCCCTAGGTATGAAGGCACAGATTTCCCCCAGGGTTTCAACTCCTACCCTTGAGATGTAAAAGACAACGAAGCCAATTGCACTCAAAAGCTGAGAGCAAAGAACCACAAACCTGAGGCTAGCCTGGGCTACACTGGGATTTCCACACCAGTCTAAATGTCAGCAAAAGTACTCTATGGTCAAGAAGCAAATGGAGGGAGGGGAGCTAAAAGATGGGAAAGGAAGGCAGGCAAGCAGAAGAATGTGAGGAGGGACCAGGGGCTCCTCAGGCTGGCTTTGGAACTGCTGTGTCACACATCCCCATCACTGTTCCTCCACACACCCCCTCCTCTCCACTTCTCAGCTTTGCTAACTATGACTGTCATGTCATCTCTTGTGAGTTTTTTTTTTAAACCATGATGTATTTGCTCAATTATCTGTAGACTTACAAGCTCTTCATCAAATTAGCTGATCTCTATTTATAGCTGATAATAAGGAGGATCTGTACAGGAGATCTAATGAAAATTCCTGAGTGATAAAACTTTGCCAAATTATCCAATGCTGTTTCCCACCCAAGGACTGCTACCATTACTGAATATATTTGTTTCAATGGATGCTATAAATATGCATTCTTTTAAAATGATGCTTTTTAAATTAAAAAAAAACAAACAAACAAATCAGACTGAGTAGTGTCCAGAGATAATGTTTCTGTAGTGTGTTTCAAATCCTATTCTAAGATCTTATTAAAAAACAGAGAACTCTGAATGGCAAAATGATAGAATAAATCTAAATAGACTTTGAATAATGAATCTATCAAAAGGGAATTCATCTGTACCTAGTAAATGCAATCACATAAAGTGTGCTTAGCTATTTTTAGCAATAACTATACAAAATTACTGAAGAAAGTCATCCATAAATTTTACTATTAATGCATCTCCATAGTCATTAATTTCACATCTTACTTCATTTACTATATTCAATTTACCAACTGTTTTGATGGCATATATCTACATATATATATATATATACATATATATATATATGTATATATAGTGTGTGTATATACATATGCATACACACACACACTTGCATGTATACCCACAAAAACATATACCACAAATAAATACTCAAAGATGTGTTAGAAATAAGGAAAGCCAACCTACAATATCAGGATACAAGAATGCAATAGATAGATGAGCTAAGTACAAGTGTGATGTGTGTGTGTGTGTGTGTGTGTGTGTGTGTGTGTGTGTGTGTGTGGTTTGCCATACAATTAACAAGCTGAGCCTTTACCATATTTAAGATGTTGTTCTAACTGTGGAACATAAAATGGAATTCCAAATGAAGGAAAGTTAAATTAAAATATGGATGTTTACACATTCCATAAAAAAAGAGATTCAAAAATAAAAGGCTATACTTGAAATAAAACGAGTCTCAAAACAGGATGGAGCATATGCGCTCATCCTTAAAGGCACAGGAAACAAAGGCAAAACTTGACAAATGGGGTTACCTCACACTAAAGGACTCCACACCACAAAGTCAATGCTGGAAAGGGCAAAGACAATCTGCAGAACGAGAGAAAACAATCGCAGGATATAGATTCGGGTAGCTGCCCCAAATATGCAAAGAACATCAAAATCTTAATAGCAAAATTTAAATAGCCTAGCTGAACTCTGAGGAGTTCAAGCAGGATCACAGGAAGGACAGGCTCCAGTCAGATATAGCAAGGGCAGGTTGCACAGGTAGGGCCACCATTGCTGCTCAGAGGAACACTCCCAGAACCCTCAGGACACAGGGGTGGCCTGGGACTGGAGCCTTCCAGTTTCTGTCTGCGCCCAGAGCTCATTCTGTACCACAGAACTACATACACAAATACTGCCAGGAGAGAGCTGGTCTCCCAGGAGTACTGACACACAGGTGTGCAGGAAGGACAAGCCACTGTCAGAGACATTAAGACCAGGTAACACCAGAGATAACCAAATGGTGAAAGGCAAGGGCAAGAACATAAGCAACAAGCCGGGCATGGTGGCTCACGCCTTTAATCCCAGCACTCGGGAGGCAGAGGCAGGCAGATTTCTGAGGCCAATCTGGTCTACAAAGTGAGTTCAAGGACAGCCACGGCTGTACAGAGAAACCCTGTCACCAAAAAAAAAAAAGAAAGAAAACCACCAACAAACCACCACCAACAACAAAAACCATAAGCAACAGAAACCAAGGCTAGTTGAAATCGTCAGAACCCAGTTCTCCCACCACAGTGAGCCCTGGTTACCCCAACACACCAGAAAAGCAAGCCTCTGATTTAAAATCACATCTCATGATGATGAGAGAGGAATTTAAGAAGGACATAAATAAGTCCCTTAAAGAAATACAAGAGAACACAGGTAAAAAACTAGAAGCCCTTAAAGAGGAAACACAAAAATTCCTTAAAGAATTATAGGAGCCAGGCAATGGTGGTGTACGCCTTTAATCCCTACACCCAAGAGGAGTAGATGGCGGGAAATAATCAAACTTAGGGCTGAAATCAACCAAATAGAAACAAAAAGAACTATACAAAGAATCAACAAAACCAAGAGCTGGTTCTTTGAGAAAAATCTACAAGATAGATAAACCCTTAGCCAGACTAACCAGAGGGCACAGAGACAGTATCCAAATTAATAAAATCAGAAATGAAAAGGGAGATATAACAATGAAATATATCTTAAAATAATTATTCTATTTCTTGAATATTAACAGTTGAAAATATTAAAATCATGTTCTACAAACATCATGGAAATATTATTGTTAATTTTTCTCACTGTATTTTAAATTAGCATTTTCTTAATGTTTAACTTCAAAGAGTTTTTGCTGTTTTGAAAATTTTAAAATATACTCCCTGATAAAATCATATCTCTCCTAGAAACACTGATAATGTTTTTTAAATAAACTGATAGTTAGACAATGTACACAGATATATAATGCATTTTAAATACTCTCTCATGTCAGGTGGTATCATATAAGGGCTTTTGAATATATTTCTTAATAATTCATTTTTAATATTTTATGATCTTTTACTATGATTAATTCTTAAAGAATATTTTGTATATTTTGAAACAATTTAGTATTCAACATTAGATATAGGAGCCTCAGTTATGGGTAGCATTAGAAGTTCATTAATGATATTTTTAGGGTATAAAAGGGTATGAATATAAAAGTTGAACAATTTTTATTTTTTATTTGATTCTCAAAATACTCAATATTATTAATGTGTTAGATTATAAAATGCATGTAAATAATAAAAAATAATAAAATAATAAAACAAACTAAAAGTAATGAGCCAGCCACACAAAGCCAAGTAGCAAGGGACCTCAATCCTGGGTAGAAACGTTTAAAAGTCAATCTCATGGAAGGTGAGAATTTGAACAGTAGGGTAATGGAGGAGAGTGAGGAAGAGTGGTCAGGGAACACTAAGTTATCGTTAAAGGCAAGTTCTGTGTGCACAGCACAAGGAACAAGGGAACAATGGTGTGATGCACACTTCAAAAACTACAACATTATGAAGGTTGTCACTATAAAAATATGGTGAATGCTTAAGAAAACACATTATACAGTATGTACACATATTAGACATTATATGGTAACATTAATATACACAACTTTCATGCAACAGTTACAAAAAAAGGAAAATATAAAAATACATGTTTAAAATGTGAGCTATAATTAGTCCTGAATTGGGCTGTTCGTGGCACTAGAACAGGTCCACCTGGTTTGGTTTTTCTCAGTGTTTGAGATGGCATTCAGGTCTCCACACCTTAAGCAAGCACTTGACCATGAAGCTGTTCTCTCTGCCCCTCCGTCCTCTTTGAAGGACATAGCTCTATATGCAGCCACCCACCAGGCTTTCAGTGACAGAGCCTGATTGTGGCCACGATCCCAGTGGTGGAGTTACACTGGCCCAGCCACACTGTCTCATCTAGAACTCCAAATATCACGGGGTTTACTTTTGGCAGGTGGGGAGCAGAGTTTAAACTGGACGGCTGGCTACAGAATGAACAAGCTGGCTTGTATAACGCTCCAATCCATGGGATTTTCTACATTAAAAAAAAAAAAAAAAATTCTCAGCTCAGTCAGTTGGTGCTTGCCCTACACCAAAAAGCTGGGCCTCGCGGCATGAGCTTGGGCTGGGAAGGCAGATGCAGACAGATCTCGGGTCTCACTGGCCAGCCATCTCAGCCTAATCAGTGAGCCCCAAGTCAAGGGGAGAGCCTGCCTCAGAAAACAACCCAGGCTGGAGAGGAGCCTCAGCAGCTGAGAGGCTGCTCCTCCAGCAGACCCTGGTTCAGTTCCCAACCCTACGTGGTGGCTCACACCGATCTGTAACTGATGTCCTCTCTGGCCTCCACAGGCACCAGATGAACATGTGGTACACAGACACACAAGCACATGCAGCCAAATAGCCATACATATTTAAAAAAAAAAAAAAAAGGAATCAACATAACAGGAAAGGATTTGGTGGGTGGAGATGACACGGGAGAGAGTAATCAGAATGTGTTATATCCACATATAAAATTGTCAAAGAACAAATTTAATAAAAAACGGGGTGGGGGAATGACACCCAAAATCGTCCTCTAATCTTGATATACACATATACAAATATACAGAGAGAGAAAATTTCCTGTCCTGACACGATAATAAATAAATTAAAAATACTATCAGCTATATGATTCGGTACTTTTAAGTATTTTCTTAGTTTGCAGTTGCTGTATCAAATACCAGGAACTAACTAGCTCGTAAGACTAGAAATGTATTTACCATTGTTCTAGAAAGTAAAAGAGGAAGTACTGGTGACAGCAGTCAGGCTCTGGCCCCTCCATGTCGCAGACAGCCTTTTTACCCCGCCACTGCAGAAGAAGCGGGTTACCTCACTCAGCTCTCCTCACAAGAGAACAATCCTGTTTATCTGGGTATCACCTTCATGACCTAGTCATCTCCCTTGTCCAATACCCTGGCACTGGCCCTTAAAGTACAACTGTTTATAATCTGCGTGGCCATCTAAGAGCCTCAACTTCACTTTGCATTAACATTTCAAAATAACTAATTCTGAGAATTTCCCCATTGCTCCAGTCACCTGTAATCAAGAACAACTTTAAGAAAAACCAAAAGAAGTAAACAAGCAGAAGACAAAACAAGATTCACTGGAGTCTTGTGAATAAGACTCCCATGAATTTCATCTTACCAAAAGCCTCTCTGGCAACCGTCCAGGAGTCCGCTGCCTACACACATTATGCATGCTAATTTATGCAAAGCAGGCTCTCCTTTTCCCCTGGAGATAACAGAAGATGGCTCCATCTTACTTTATGAGTGTGACTTTTCACTGTCTTCTAAGATTTTTTTCTTGTTCCTTTTCCTATCTCGTGTTTTCCTATAGCTTTCTACTTGTTTTGTTTAAATACAGTATTATTACCACCGTCAGACTTTATTATCACTATAATACAGCAATTTGTATCTCACAACTCTCCAAAATTGAAATATACCTTCTAATCAATACTACTCATGAAAAATTACTATCAATATGCCCAGTAAAGTTAGATAGCTTACTTAAAATAGGTATTTTTTTTTAAAAAACACAGGTGTTTGAAAGAACCTATAGCATAGCACACTATTAAATACCTAAGACACAAATAAAAATATGCAAAAAACACTCTTGTTCTATTTTTTTTTTACCTTAATTACACAAAATATCCGTAGAAGGTTTGCCATTAGTTGAGACAGGATGTCACTGACACTGATCTCTGACTGGTGATCACTGCAACTGGAGGCACAGGCCACCATGCCCCCTCAAATTATTCTTTATAAAACTCTGTAAGGCTTTTGTACAGTGAGGGGAAGACAGGCTTTGCAGCCAGATGGATCTCCTGAGTCTTCCTTCAGCATCAGAATCCTGAAATCTCATATTTTCATTTAAACAACACATTTACTTTTTAGAAGCTAGAGAAACGGCTTAGCAGTTAAAACCAACTGCTCTTCCAAAGGACCCATGTTTGGTTCCCAGAACCAAGCATCTGCAACACCAGTTCTAGGGGCTCTGGCGCCCTCTTCTGGCCTCTGAGAGCATGAGGCATGAACATGCTGCAGACACACATGCAGACAAAACACACACACACACACA
Source organism: Mus musculus (assembly GCF_000001635.26). Taxonomy (NCBI): domain Eukaryota; kingdom Metazoa; phylum Chordata; class Mammalia; order Rodentia; family Muridae; genus Mus; species Mus musculus. The sequence goes on along the minus strand of NC_000069.6, from coordinate 69,372,853 downwards.
TGAAACAAAACAGAATCATTTTCTTTTACGATAACATTTCTTCATACAAGGAACATCTTATTTGATTAGTTGCTTTCAGAAAGAGAATCCAAAAGAGATAGGTTTCAAACAATGACAACTGAGTTAGATGGTTTATCGTTAATTATAATTAGCTTATATTTAACAAACAGTGGTATAGAAAGTAAAATAAAATACATAACAATAGGATAATTCTCTTTTCTGTTGTTTGTTTTTGTTTTCTTTATTTCCTTTGTCCATTAGTTGAGACAGGATGTCGCTGACACTGATCTCTGACTGGTGATCACTGCAACTGGAGGCACAGGCCACCATGCCCCCTCAAATTATTCTTTATAAAACTCTGTAAGGCTTTTGTACAGTGAGGGGAAGACAGGCTTTGCAGCCAGATGACATGGGTTCTGACCCTGCCCTTGTCTCTGAATCCTAAGACTCTGAGAAAAGGATGATATGAAACTATGTAGGTAATGTTATTTATTGCAACACTTCACTAATAAGAGCTCAATAAAGATCGCATTGCTATTAATAGAAGGAATATTGAATACGCATTTATCTTGTCATCTGCCAAGACTCTACTGGAATGCAATGAGATTCCAGAGAAACGCACAAATACAAAGAAAAGTCAGGAATAAACTTTTGGAGAGTGGAAGACATATGGAAGAGTCCTAAGTAAGCTGGCACTGCAGAGAAAGTGGATCTCAGGTCCAGTACCGGACTCAGAGCTGCACTGCTGCAATCTAAAGTTCCCCAGAGGGACCTACTCACGACTTACAGGGTTATTTCCAAGCATCCCCATCTCTAGAACGACACGGGGCAATTTTTAATTACATACAAAATTGCAATTCACTGCTTCTGCCAATGCAGCCAGGACCCTGTGGACAAGGGTTTCAGTGTGTTGGGTTTTCTCCTTTACATTTTTTATTTTCATTTATTTGTTTTTAGTTGTAGCAATAAATGAAAAATAAAATGATTCGGACTGGTTAGAAGCAGCAACAAAACAAATCAAAGGGTACAGCTTTCAGGAATAGCAACATGCCATTAAACCAACTAACACTGACAGGTAGGCTCTCAAAGAACAAGCCAGGTTCACCAAGACTTCCTACGGTTAAATTCCCTGGTTCAGATCTCAGTATCACCAACACTTACATACCAAGGGTTCAAAACTTAGAGAGGAACAAGGTACTGGCAATGTCACCTCTCACACAATACCTCAGCCCAATACCTGTGATACACTGTAATGGAATGATAATTTAATTCAATCAATGTGGGGAACAATTTAGTGATAGCTAGTTAAGCTTAAAGTATGCATATATTACTGGCTGATAACTTCATCCATACAAATATATCCCTAATATCTCTTTCATTTATACTCAAGAAGTCAATACAAAAACACTCGCAGCAACATCAGTGACAGCAACAAACAGGAAAACTACTGACACATCCATTATCAGAAAAACAGACTCAAAGTTTGGAGCTGAGACGAAGGATGGACCATCTAGAGACTGCCATACCCGGGGATCCATCCCATAATCAGCCTCCAAACGCTGACCCCATTGCATACACTAGCAAGATTTTGCTGAAAGGACCCAGATATGGCTGTCTCTTGTGAGACTATGCCGGGGCCTGGCAAACACAGAAGTGGATGCTCACAGGCAGCTATGGGATGGAATACAGGGCCCCCAATGGAGGAGCTAGAGAAAGTACCCAAGGAGCTGAAGGGATCTGCAACCCTATAGGTGGAACAACAATATGAACTAACCAGTACCCTCCCAGAGCTCGTGTCTCTAGCGGCATATGTATCAGAAGATGGCCTAGTCGGCCATCACTGGAAAGAGAGGCCCATAGGTCATGCAAACTTTATATGCCTCAGTACAAGGGAACGCCAGGGCCAAGAAGTGGGAGTGGGTGGGTAGGAAAGTTGGGGGGGAGGGGTATGGGGGACTTTTGGGATAGCATTGGAAATGTAAATGAAGAAAATACCTAATTAAAAAAATAAATAAATGAAAAAAAAGTCAGACTCATCCATTATGGTAAATCTAAGATAAAGACTTGATATCTGAAATTCGCTAGCTGTGTGTCATTTAATGTTAAAAGCATGAAAGAAAACAAAGATTATTTTGCAACCTTTATCTAAATACACGTGAAGTGTTGGTGAAGAACTCTGCCACATTATTAACGCAGAGCTTAAAACCCTACCTTTATCTAGGTGCCTACAACCAAGTACAGTAATGAACCCTATGTATACTGTATACTGTCCTAAATATACAAATTATGAAGAAGTTTAATTTATAAATTAGGATCAAAGATTGACAATAACTGAAGAGAATTTATAGAAATAATAAAACAGAATTGTTATTAAAATACCATAAAATTACTTCTAAATTTTAGATTGCTATTTCTGAAATTTTTCCACTTAACATTTCTCAAACCACAGTTGAAAACAGTTAAGTGAAATCTCAAATAAGAAGACACTATTTTATACTTTCACTGAAATCCTGACAAAGTGATGGTATGGGCTCACACCCATAATGCTATCTCAGAGAGGCTGAGGTAGGACAAAAGTCATATACGCATGTACAAGGCCATCTTGGGCCACATAACAATTCCCAGGCCAAACTAGGCATAGAATGAGACCCTGCCTTCAAAGGGAAAATAAATGAGCTAACAGAAAGACAAAAGTAGTATGTTTGTAGCCAGTGATGTTAATCTTGTAAATGTGTAGAATGGAACTCAACAACCACTCAAAAGGGCACCAAGGAGAAACTATATTTGATAATGGGCACCAAGACAGAAGGGAAGACAAAAGTTGGCTAAAAGGAGCTCAATACCTCAGGGAAGGCATTTCAGTTAACCAGGATTTCTCAACACTACATAGAGGCTTGCAAACAAGTCTACTGCCCCATCTGACTGATGTGCTAATTTTACATAAAACATGCCTGGGACTGTTCTTTTCATAGTTTACATGGTTTCATGTTCCATACTAACTCCTAAGATGCAGCTGTCTCTGCTCTAATCAAACCTTTGCTTCGTGTCCAACGCTGCTCTTGACATGTCCATACATCCTGCCAAACCCAGTGTCCTTCCTCCTCTTTGCTATCTTCCGAGCATCTGGCACTATTAAAGCTGACTCTCCCCTCTTTGAGAATCCCTGGCACCTACGTCTCTGCTCTTCCCATACTATGATTCCTTCAATCAAGAGCATGTACTGATTTTGCAAAGAACCCAAGTTTGGCCAACTATCTGTAAGGACAGCTCTAGAAGATATAGCGCCCTCTTCTGGCCTCTGTAGCCACCTGCTGTCACATGCACACACCCAATCACATAAGCAAAATTAAAATTTTTTTAAAAATTCTTTAAAGCCCTTTCTTTCCATCTGCTAACTGCAGGTCTACATATTATAGTAATGGGTAACTACACTCTATGTAATGTATTAACAGCTCCGCAATTCATTCTTGGGTCTCCACTTCTGTCTCTGTTTCTACCATCTACTCCAGGCTTCCATCAAGAAAAGATACTCACTGGTCACTATCTCTTCCATCAAAATATATCCACAAGAGAATTTCCATAAACCAACGAGCCTCAATCACATCCAACTCCCCTTAAAAGCTTCTCCCATCAGTGATAACACAGTTGTCTTAAAGTATTCAAGTAATTATGAGATCAAGAGATAAGAACCCAAAACTCATCATATACATATGTATGTATGTGTGTATACATATATATACATAGATAGATAGATAGATAGATAGATAGATAGATAGATAGATAGAGATATACATTTAAATTCTTTCTCTTACAATAAGCCTGTCGCCATTTTTCTATCAGATTACGGTCATTCTACATTGTACTCTATGCCAATATCACCAACAAGAACTTATAATCACTAGTAGCTATGCTGATTTTGCTGATAGCTATTCTAATCTAATATTATTAATTTTAAAAGACTCGGACATAATAGAATGGAGAGAAAAAGGAAGGAGAACTAGCTGTGGAATAACTACGTAGCCAAGGTCCTCACTGTAAGGGCAAAATAAGGTCAAAAGAAAGGCCAAGGCAGCTCTCAGATCGGATAACAGGGCCTCATGAATGGACAAAGCTGCCTTCCTGCTGCCCACTGATGCAGCAATACAGAGCCATGACATCACCTGTGATGCTCCCAGCCCCACCTCTCTTATCCCAAGCTCGAATTGGGGGGCTTGGGTTTTCCTCTAGACAGGAAAGAACTCTACCCTTGATATAAAATTAAAGAATTTGGGGACATTTTTAACTCAAACCAAAAATATCCCATCACTACACAGCCTGAATTTAGTCGGTCTAAAAAAAAAATTAGATTCCGTGACTTCAAGTCTCACATTTTAACTATATTTTCTCAGGCTATATTTATGTCTTCAAAAGAAAATGAGTTTTCTTTCACATTTCATTACATGATTTTTTTTTTCTCTCCCCAAAGAAAAACAGGGTGTAGTAAATAATCCTCACCCTTGTCACAAAGACCTCACCTTAACAGCCACCATCAAAATCGCTGCTGGTCACTGACACGCTCACGTCTGCACACGACCCATCTCCCATCGCCCAAGATTCCTGAGTCTTAAAACAAAAGACCCCAGAACTGGGACAGCAAAGGCAGGAGAGGCTTACAGCACAGACCAATCTGAGCTGCCAAGCAAGAAAGCAGAGTTGTTTAATGGAAATCTAGGTGTTACAGAACAATTCCATCTCTTCCTTGACTGAAGCGAAACGGGGAGCTCTATGCAAAGCAGAGGCTTTATATTCCGACAGCGTATTTTTGTGAGAACACAGAAAGCAGAGAAGGGATGTGGGGAAAATGATCTTGGTTACCTGAATGGTACGTATTTCAGTAAGATGTCTTATCCTTTTGGTTTGAGGCATCTGAGCCTGGGGAAAATGACTCAGCATTCTCATCCTGGTCTCTATCCACGGAATCGACAGAGTGCCCTTATTCAGAGCCCTGCCCTAGGCAACAGGTCAAACGCTCGGTTTGTTTTAGCAAATGATAACTTTCTCTTCATTTCTCCACCTCTCCCCTTCTCTTGAGCTCTGCTCGGGCTTCTGGGAAGAATTTCTCCCTGTGGGATGCCAGATATTTCGAGCCCATAAGAACAGTTATACCCTGCAAGAGTATCCACTGAGCAAAAATGTTTTAGCCCTGGATGAAACAGGTTTCCCACAGCCTTTAACATGCCAGTGAGGGCCCGGGGCTCTGAAAGTTAGCTGCAATGTGCAAGCATTTCCCAGTCATATTTGCCAGCAGAAAATATAGGCTCCGGAAAAAAAAAAAAAAGTTATACTTGACGAACATTCTGCTGAAATGGAAGACGGTCACGGACAAGCATCTGAGTCAGATCCTAGAGCTAAGTACCATGACTGTGAAGAGGACTCGGGCTGCTGCTGGGTTAGGTCCTAGACGGAGCCTTCGTTCTGCTGCATCCTCCTCCTGTTTCGCTGAAGCTGAAGCTAGTCCACTGTGCCTGTGTGCGTGGTCTGTGCAGAACCCACTGTGCAGGACCCAGCTGCCCAGCTACACAGCCCCTCCAGAGGGGAGCCCAGGAGATGAAGTCTAGGCAGGGAGGAAAGAGGCAGCCCTTGGAGGCAGAAGGTTGAGCTCTGTCCAACAGCATCTGCTGTGGGCTACTGTTTTGTTTTGTGGCTTTTCTTGTTTTATTCTGCTTTTTTGTTTTGTGGTGCTGGGGATCTAACTCGGAGCCCCGTCCGTGCACGTGGGACAAGCCAGCACGGGCTCCTCTACTGAGCTATCATCGCAGCCCCGTGTCTTCCTTCGGAATGGCTCCTTTACTTTACTTTTGTGATCTATGCAAGCTAAAACATCTTCCTAGTTGGTTTAGAAAAATAATACTAATCTAATGCCCTTAAAAACCTCCTTTTTCCCATTTGTCTATAAGGACGCTGCTGCCCCGGGTCCCTTGTTTGCGATTATACGGGTGCAGGCAGGCGAGTGGTCGAGGCGTGCTCCCCAGACCTGTGAAGCTAAATCAATAGCTTAGTTTGCCCTGGATTTATGACAGGATGCAGAGTATTCTTTCTATATTTGTAGAACAATGCGAAAATTGCATCTATCTTAGTTCATAAACAAAGGAACCGCCAAGACAACTGCTGTTAAATAATTTCTTTAAAGCTACAAGTCTGTTGCTGCTCCGTGGTTTGGAGAATATTTGTGGGCCAGTGAGATATCTCAGTGGGCAGTGGGTAAAAGTGCTTCCTGCCTACACTGAAGACCTAAGTTCAATCCCCAGAATCTACATTGTGGAAGGACAGAACAGACTCAATTTCTGACCACCCCCACCATCCATATCTCTCTCTCTCTCTCTCTCTCTCTCTCTCTCTCTCATCTCTCTCTCTCATACATGCACGCACACTACAAAAAATGTAATAAAATATTTAATCATGGGCTGGAGAGATGGCTCAGTGTTTAAGAGCACTAAGAGCACTGACTGCTCCTCCAGAGGTCCTGAGTTCAATGCCAAGCAACCACATGGTGGCTCACAACCATATGTAATGGGATCTGATGCCCTCTTCTTGTGTGTCTGAAGACAGCTACAGTACAGTCATATACATTAAATAAATAAATAAATAAATAAATAAATAAATAAATAAATAAGAATATTTAATCATGATGAAATACAATAACATAAAACTTTATGTCCCCTTAGCATTTCAAAGTCTCAATGGCATTAATAAAAGAGATAGCTAATATACAGAAAACTTTAGTTTATCAAACAACTCAGAAAAAAAAAAATGCCATTTTGCCCATAAACAAGAAAGCTATTTATTAACAGTAGCTAAGAGGACAAAAAACAAAAATAAAACAGATCCTTACAGGGCATGTAAATAACATATTAAAAGAGGCAAACTACCCTGCAAAGGAAGGGGCTCCAGAAATAAGCATGACCTACACTCCCTCTCAACACATCTGCACACCTTCTCAAAACCTCATCTATAACGCTGCTCTAAAGAGACAACTGGACAAGGGTCCTTGAGAAGCCAGGCAAAGCATCGCTGTGAGCATAGCGTAGGATAGAGTGGACTCCCTAACCCAGGTTTCTGAGGAGCAAATGGAAGGGCTTTTCCTGAAGCCACACCCACCCACAGCCATCGCCTCCACTGAAAAGAACCCAGATCCCAGGCATCTGAGAGATGTCGGTATGGAGCAGAAAGACTGTGTGATGTCACTCTATACGGAAATAAAGGGGAACATCCCTTAACCACGCTACCTGGAGATGAGAGTGACAGTCTAGCAGAGGGGCTGTTTCAGAAGACTCAAATCCAGCAGAGAATAGGAGCTCACAGGAGGAATCAAGGCTCTCTGGGAAGCTAAGATGGGACTGCTTGAGTCCAGTCAAAGCCAGCCTAGACAAGACAGGGAAAGCCCACCCCTAAACAAAGGACCGAATTGTTTTTTACCTAATTAATTATACACATGGTCTCTTAAAACTAAAGGGGGAAAGCATGAAGACATAAGAGACATAAGATCACCCTCAAAGGCCCAGATGCCTATATACATTAGCGTAGGCATCCAGTGTAAAGTGCAGACAGCTGAGGGAAATGAGAGGCATCGGGACAGTGACCAGAGAGTCCTGCCCCAGCCAAGGTCTGAGGCAGGCACCAGCTTTGGAGGAAAACCAGCAGCACTGTCCGCTGAGACAGCACTGGGGTTTGGGACTTTAGGCTGATGGCCACTTAGTGCCATGCCAAGCCCCTAGCAAGTCCTGGGGCTCACAGAGGCCCGGTCACAGACAAACCAGCTACACTCTTTGTACAGCTACCCATGAAGCAAGGGCTTTATAGGCAGCTTACTGCTTTTTAAAATATATAGAGAGAGTTGAGGACAACCTTGAACTTCGGTTCCTCCTGTCTTGACCTCCTAAATGCTGGGGTTAATTCTTATGTGGTTTTATGTGGTTCCGGGGACAAAATCCAGTGGTTTTTGGGCAGGCTAGGCAGGCATGTCACTGACTTAACATATATCCCCAGTCCTTGCTTACTAATTTTTAACTGAAAAAATTTTTGCTCATACTAAGCACAAGTAACTGGGTCACAACAACCCTAAGGAAGCTGGCGTTCAGAGGAAGTCTTTAATCCCCTGCGTTCTGCAGAAGTCAGGGAGGCAGGGTGCAGAGTGCCCTGTCCAGCTCTGAACCCCACAGCTGTCCTGCTCTTCCCCTGGGCTGGCCTTCCTCGACATGACTTAGCATGGTCAAATGAAGCTCTCAGAGGGAACGAGCGTGTGCTCAATATTCTGATACACCTCTTCCTTTTCTATAAAAGACCAAATACTAAATATTTGAGGCTTCTTTAAAAAACACGGGCTTATTTTGTTGAATATTCAGTTTTCGTCCTTTAAAAACATAAAAACCACTCTTGGCTCCCAAGGCTGCCCAAAAGCTGGCTTCGGGCCACAGCTCCCTGACCTCTGTGTTGGAAACACGGTCCAAGCAAGCTCAATGGTTCTGATCTGATGAGAACTGTAATAATTTATTACACTTAGGGGTGGGGACAGGAGCTCAGCATCCCAGCAGGAGGGGAGCGGGGAGATCAGCCTTCCTTCCATATGACACAGACATTCAGTGTGCTCTGTCACTAAGTATGGTGTGAAGAACAGAGGCTGCCCCACTCGGGTCCTCATTAAGATAGTCCTAGAAGCTATTGGCCACATCTTTTCTTTATTTCCATCCTTTGCATATTTCAACTTGGAATATTAATATTAATGTGTCACTAAAAATCAATGCTCCCCTCAATCTAATTAAGACTACTATTTCAGAGGGCCATAACGGAATGAACAGAAACCCGGGGCGGTTTAAGCCGACCAGAGGCTCTTTCAAGATGATCAAAAGCCTCCAGGGAGCTATTATTTGAGATTATAGAAATATTTTCCATTCACTTTATGGCATTTGTAAAACTGTCTTTGAACACTCCCTGAAACTTGGGAGAACCATCAAGTCCAGTAGGAGATGTGGCAAACTGGATCCAACTCATCAATAGCAAAGTGCTTATGAGATGCATTTTCAGTGACATTCAAATATTGCTCTGCAAGACCAAATCATCCACAATTTAGTATCTTCGGATACTGAACCTGTAACCCAGCATTTCCATGTGGGCCAACCATAAGCAAGTATTTGTCACGTGACCCATCAGTTGGCTTTGGTACCAGGTCTAAGAGTCTCTGGTGAAAATATGTGTGGCTCTGCTGATCTATGCCTCGATGCTTCCCAGCTACATAGTAGGAGAAGACAACAGCCCCCAGGGACCAATTTAATAGCAACAAATGTTATTTTCATTGCTGAGCTAAACAAAATGGAAACAGAAGATTCCAAAGGCCACTAACTTATTTCACAAGGCTATATGTGACACCGTATGGCCCAGAGGTCAATAAATACGGGCTGATTTTATTCACAAGAACAGCTAGAAAGTTGAAACCGAGAACAACAGAAGCTATTATTGGATTTTGACCCTTTTGTCCAATGTTATAATCCCTTCTTGAAGAAACCTTGGACAGTTAAGAAGGCCTGCCCTAACACCCACGAACACACACTAAAGAGAAACTATAGAAAGCGACCAAATGCAAAGCCAATTAAACATGTACGGGAAGCAAGGCAAGCTGTTTCTTTTCCCCTGTGTACACAGGACATGGTGACCTCAGTCACAATGTAAGAGACCAAGCAAAGAAAGGAATATGACTTGGACTTGGTAGTATGCTAGAGATGTTATATACAGTGGATCATATAATCATTACAAGCTTATAAATAGCTTGTAATAGCACCCCTTATCTTACAGATAAAGAGCTACGGCTCAAGATAAAACAACTTCCTAAATCACACACATAAGAAGGACCAGATCCAGCATCTGGTCCCAGGCAGTTAGATCAAGCCTGCCTTATTCACTCCATGGGGTTGCATCCTTCAAAGAAAAATGCAGCATGGAATAGTCAACATTCAGAAGTCAGATATTCAAGTGGTGTTGGTAAGCAAAAGGACCCTAGGCTTAGACCAGGGCTCTGTTGTCTCCTGGAAGAGTGACCAGACACAGATGGCACAGTTGTTAAAAATGTCATACATCAGCAACAGTCTTCAGAAAATCAGCCCTCAGGGGCTACTATTATCAATACGATGCTACATACCCGAACTCACAGTCAGGCCTAGAGAGAGCTGAAGTCACAAGGCAGGAGTCTGAGACATCAGCTGTCTGGAAAAGGAGCCTGGCTACCACTGGTAAAAGCTGTTTCATCAAATACTATCTGTTTGGCCTCCAGATGGGCCTGAAAACTCTTGGCCCAGCCTTCAGGTGAGAGGCTCAGTGTGGAGGAGAGGGAATTAGAGGTCAGGGCTACGAGATAGGAGCTACATTCTTTTTTTTTTCACTACGGAGTCATGACAAACACAGTCAATTCTTATTTCCAAGTCTTTGTCTACCAACTGCAATCACAGCATTGGTAACGACCTTCACAGAAGGTCAAATTTCTACAAGCAGAAGAACAGATGGAATCAGAATAGCAATCCAAATAATTCCAGGAAAGAAAAAAAAAAGGAGCGTGCCACAATTAGACTGGAACTTTGTATTTCCAAACAGCAGCCTCAAGCAAGCAGATCCGAGAGCCGAGAGAGCAGATTGAGGGACGAGGGCTGGTGCCAGGCACGCTGACACTGGCAGCTGCCATCCCTCCCTCCCTTCCTCCCTCCCGCCCGCCCGCACTCTTCCCCGCTGCTGCATCTTTACCTAGGTCATCTGATTATATATATATATATATATATACATATATATATATATATATATGAAGCCAGTTTCCTGATGAAGGGAAGGAAGCTGGCAGCAGAGGCAGGAAGCAAGGAAACCAGTGTCCAGAAGGCTAGAATGGCCCATTGACAACCTTCCTCTCCAATCCAGGAAGGACTGCTGTACAGCTCTGAGAGGGGAACGGACATGCCAAATCAAACCCTAATTCAGTAGGCTGTGAAGGAGATCCAGCTGAGCGTACCAGGTTGCCTGATTAATCAAGTCTCTTCTCCACTCTGATAGAAGCCACCATCTCAAGGCCACATAATTGAGTGTCTACAGGTGACTGAAAGTGACAGCCAGGCCTGACAGAGATTCAAATCCAGCTCTTCTGGGCTGACTGCATTTCCTTCCTGGTCAAGTGGTGTTACTGAGTCCAGCCTGGGAATGAGCCAGATGGAGTCAGGGGCCACTGAGGTACCTAAGGGCTGAACTTGTGAGAACTCCCTCCTTCCTATGAGAACTCAGCTGAGAGGGGAGGTCGCAGACGCCTCCTTCCTAGCTTCAGTTAGCACAAAGAAAGAAACAAAACTAAGAAAGCAGACAACTCTTAGAAAATCTAAATCAAGAGGCTACTGCGGCTGGATTTGGTGTAGATAACACTCTTCCCGGATCTGATGGAGATAAAACAGTTTTATCTGTGAGACAAACAGACACAGTGGAAAAGATCATTTGCTTCAGATACAAAGATTAATTGGATGAGATTTTCCAATCAAAGAAATAAAGAAAATCTCAAGGAGCTTTCCAGTCATCTGCCTTCAAGGCTCTTCATAAAACTCTCAGGAAGAAATCACAGCTAATACGGCTACCCAGCAGTCTTTAGGAATAAGAAACGAGCCTTCGGTTGTAAGTCTCTGAAACTCTTCATTTTAAACCAAATGCTTACTACTGCATTCTCGGTGGAAACAAAATCAAGTTCCCACCCACAAAGAGGATGGGTGGGAAGGAGGCTGGAGTTCTAACTCAGTTGATAGAGTGTTTGCCTACTAGTGGAGAAGCCAGCTTGATTGACATCACATAGACTGGGCATGGAACTTGGAACTTCAAGGTCATTTTAGGCTATGTTAGCAAAATGCAAGTTAGCCTGGACAATGGAGACCCTGTCTGAGAGAGAGAGGGAGACAGAGACAGAGAGATGGGGAGGGGGAGGGGGAGGGGGGAGGGAGAGAGAAAGAGAGAGAGAGGAGAGAGAGAGAGAAATAAAAAGGTCAGATGAGCTGGCTCAGCAGGTAAAGGTGTTTGTCATGCAAGTCTGGCGACCTACATTTGATCCCCAGAGCCCATATAGAGGTGGAAGATAAGACAGACTCCACAAAGTTGTCCTTTGACCTCCACACACACCATAGCTCATGTACCCACCCCATGGAGGCAGGGGTGGGGTGGGATGGGGGGTGGGCATATAGAACTTTTTCACCTCAGACTACTTCAAAATAAAGATAACCCAGTTATCTTTCATGAAAACATTTTTAACTGTTTCATTGTCTCCCACCCCCACCCCATCTCCAAGCAAATCATGAGGTTAGGACTGATCATGGTAACCATTAGACAATGTGGCTGGCAATAGCTTTCACCAAGTTCAAACGACTTTATCCCCAGTGTGCGCCACACCAGACTGCAGCTAATGTTTGTTTTTAGTCATCTTTATTCTAGCTAGCAGTCCCAATATAAAACAGAGAAGGATAAACACATACGCAAGAAAAGAGGCAATTAGTGTTAGAAAGTCAATAAATGCCTTAGCTAGTTTGTAGAGTGCCTGGAAGAGAATCCACTGGAAATTTAAATCGCAGCACGGAACAGCAGACAGTGGCTACACATCATAAACTACCAGTGTTGTGGTAGCTCTGGATGTGCAGTGCGGAGCTCTGCTCATGAGCTCGCTGACCAATAGCAACAGCAGACTCACTGGCTATTGTGAAAGAGACGGAGCTCTTTAAGACATATGCTTACTTGTTCAAACACCCATGTGCTGCCGGGGGGGGGGGGGTAACGAAAATGTTCATACGAGGAAGGTTTTTCCTAAAATAATAATCCAATGTTTTAATCCTTCTCTTATTTGCTTCGCTGTTTGTGTGCTAAAACTGCCCAAAAGCAACTTGGGAGGAAAGCGTTTGTTTGGCTTGCAGTTTATAGTCCACCATCAAGGGAAAACAGTCTATTAACTCCAGCCAGGAATTTGGAGACAGAAACTAAAGCAGAGACCATAAAAGAACACTGCCTCTGGCTTGCTTTCTTTGACATCCTTTCTTCTACAAGCCAGCCCTCCCACCCCCGGGAATGACACCGCCTATAGTGGCCTAGACCCTCCCATATCAATTAGAAATCAAGAAAAAGGCCAATCTGATGGAGGCAATTCTTTGTGTGAGGATCCCTCTTTCCAGGTGTGTCAGGGTGACAACCGAAGCTAACTATGACAAATCTTAAATAAAATCGTGGTCATCTAGCCAGATGTGGTAGCAAATGAATGTGATCCTAGAGTCTGGGAGGTAGCTGAAGGAGGATCAGGAGCTCAAAGTTATTCTGGATATACTACATAATTTGAGGCTAGCCTGGCTACATAAGATCCTGTCTCAACAAAATGGGACAAATAGAATAAGTTACGGACAATCACCTTTCTTGGAATTACTTAAATACTGTTAATGACTTGCAGCCCTGGGTACACAGTAGCATTCCTAGAGATCTTTAAACCTCCAACTCCCAAGTCCTACCATCAAAGGGCACAACTGGCCCCAGCAGGGTCCCAGGCGATTCTCACAGGTAGCTAAAGCAGAAAATATTGCCTTTAGCAACATTAAAATATGTCAATCAAAAATAATATCTCTCAACCCTCTTTTGTAGCAAGAACTGTGAGGATTTGCATAAATCCAAGTGTAGGAAGGCAGGCCTTGTCCTCAAAGGTCCTCCATCCACAGGGAAAGGACATGGAACTCAACCTGAGTACAGCATGCTAAGAGTCAAAGCAATGAAGGGCACGTTGCTGGGCACCATCTAACAGGGCAGCGACAAGATGTGCCGGGGATGGCACCCCAAAGACAGTGATCAAATGGACAAGCAGGGAAAGGAACCTCAAAAGGATTAGAATGGGCGAAGGTTCAGAGCCCAGCAAGGTGTTCCTTCACGTAAGGCGAGGGTGAGCATGGATAGAGAGCGCTGTGGAAATGATCCAGGCTCTCAAGTGTTCAGAGACTGGTAATGGAAGCAGGACAAGAAGGCTGGGCATAAGGCATCAGTTGGTATGGCTTGCCCAAGCTAAAGCAGTTTTAAGGGGTCGGGGGAAGGTAGCTGGGGAGGTGAGCGCGCAGGGTTGGGGTGGGGGCCAGGCTGATGTCTGTTGCTTTCTTAGGTCCAGTCAACGAAATGCTCAATACTGACACAATCTCCAGATTTCCAAAGGATACTCAGAATCTAGTCCTTGAGTGAAATTACAGGTTTTTAAATCTGACCAGGGCTAATAAATGGGTCTGCGGGCCAGATTCTGCCCGTAAACTGCAGGCACAGGCTACACTCTTCCTAGAAAATTGATGCAAGGCTTTATAGGCAATCGAGGTGGTGTCCAATTTCAACATTAATACAGTTTAAAGTGCATTCCACTGCAGTGTTGCAGGCAGCAATCAGACAAGTCCAACGGTGCAGGGCTTTTCCATGTTAGCGAGGAGACCACCTTTCTGAAACTAACTCCCTAATGCTTCATTTGCCAAACTTAATACAGAACCTTCTTATTTCTAAAACTCGCAAACACTCAGACTGCAGGTGACGGTCACACGTATTAGCCTCCGACCTGATGGAAGTCAGAGCAAGTTCTAAATTCCACAAGCTTCTGGTTTACAAAGGTGGTAATCAAGATCCCAGATGCTCTGCCAAGCGGGGCCAGAGCAATCCTCTCTGCTGGGAGCATAGCCAAGAGTCCCACAGGACAATGGAGTGGAGGGTGACCCAGGTGTCACAAGAAAGTCACCCTGTACCCAAAGAAGGCTGTGCCTACTCGAGTCCCGTGTGTTTCCAACCACCACCCTACCTCCAGTCAATTTGCCAAATGTGAAGGAAGAGCACCAAGTTCTTTCCACATGACATACTGCCAGTTACTATTGGGGCCAACTGTAAATGTGAATTTTTTCACACTAACAGTTGAGTGTGTTTTTAAAGTCACCGGGGAAATAAACCTGGAGAGGTAAACAGAGCACTTGCAAGACACTCCAAATATCTCTAAAAACAAAAACAAAAACAAAAACCTCTAAAAACACGTCTGTCTTGAACTTGACAAAGGTCTATGTTGCAAACACAGCTATCTACACACAAAGCTGGGCGAGGAGATTATTTATGATACCTCATAGATTTGATTAAGGAAAAATAAGATCCAAAGTATAAAACAACAAATCTCATCTATTTATTAAAACCATCAAAATCTGCACCATGGGAGGTCCATCGTAGATAACTGGCTACAACTGATTCTCAAACCAAATAAGTAGACAGAAGGACTGTCAAAAAAAGAAAAAAGGAAAAAAAAAAAAAAGACAGCCATAGAGTTTGTTTAATAAAGAGCTAACTGCTTGGTTTTTTGTTTGTGGGTTTTTTTTCTGTCTTCAAGTTTTCTCAAAAAGAAAACATGCAATTACCGCGTCTGGTAAAATGCCTGCCTGTGGTCTCTGCTGTCATATCTAATTTTAGGTGTGGAAGTGGAATTTTCTCAGGCATTCTTACTTTGAAAGCTGCACTGTTGAACTTTGGAATATCAAAATCTCTGGAAGCTTGAAATTATCCAACAACGCTTATAATCTAGCAGACACAGTGGTCCTTTAGCAAGGAAGAGACTTTTAAAAACAACCTTCTAATATTTTTTAAAGATTAAATACTACCTAGGAAAAAATTTAAGACCAATAAAGGCAGTGGAGGGAAATGTATTTGAATATGAAAGTTCAAAGACTAGCATGGAAAACTGTTCTCCATCTCTGAGTTGTTACACACCATCAAAGTGCTAAATAAAAAGTAACCGTGGTAAAAATGACTTAGGAAGACTGTTCTCGGGCAGGAAACAGTCACCACAGAGCACGTGCATGTATCTGTCCATCTAAACGCTGACATTTCATTTCTCATTAGATCTTATTTAAATTTGCATGACAGATAACAGTCATTTTCTTTGTTTTTAGGGTTGACAAGGTCTCACTGTGTGGCCCAAGTTCCCCTCAAACTCCTGCCTCATCTCTAGAATGACAGGAACACAGACTTGCCGTTCTAGCATTTAATATTTTTTTCTTGACGTAGACATTAGCATTCTTTTTTTAAAAAAAGTTATCGGTAGTTTCTTCAAAACATGGAAGGTTGGGATGTCTTACTCAAGATGGGCATAAATTTGGTTAAATTATTAAACAAACGGTCAGAAGCCAGAAGGGGGTTGGCCTTCCAAGGGCGCTGGATTAATGACAATTAATTAATTAATGCAGGAGGAACTGTGCTCAGTGCCTAGAGGGGCCAGCACTCCTCCCCCTGGCAGAGCCACACCCTGAGTCCTCCCCAGGCTTTCACAGGCTGTGCTCCCTTATCCTCAGGGCTCTCTTAACCGCAGCCAGTCCAGCTGACCAACCTCCCCCTCCCGGGAAACTCAGGAGTCTTACAGCAAATCCATGAAGGGAAATTTCCCCAGTCCCTATGTAGAGGCTGTGCCTCTGTTCTCCTTCCAATGAGTCTGGATTACTCACACCAGTGGTATGAGTAATAATTTTTTTTGTTTTGTTTTTATTTTAAATTAAAACAAGCATGGTGGTACATGCCTATAAATCCAGCAGAGGAAATGAAGGCAGGAAGGTCGTTAAGTCTGAGGCTAGGCTGAGCAGCATACCGAGACTCTGATTTGCCGAATTCTTATGCTCTACTACGTTTTATTTCCTTCTTTCAAGAAAATTAACTTTATAAAAATACATTTTCTGGGGCTTGAGAAATGGCTCAGCAGTTAAGAGCATGTATTCCTCATCCAGAAAACGGGGGCTCCATTCCCAGTCCTGTTGTCGGATGGCTCACTTGTACACCCCATTGTACACGATCTGTAAGTCTAGCTCCCAAGGGATCCAAATGTGCCCTCTGTGTGTATATGAGCTCTCAGATGCACATTCTTACACACAGACATGCACATAATTAAAGACAATAAAAATATGAGATCTTAGAAATAAAATACACTGCCCCAAGAGAACCACTGCTCTTGCCATAGCAAAAATATCGAAACTCAGATCTTTGTGACTTTCCAAAGTCCATGTTCTTTTTCCATCATATCACCCTGTCTTCTAATGTAGCCTTACCGAAGATGTTTATAACTTACAGCATAATGCGCACGCACATGTGTGCCCATGTGTATGCTTTTCTGAACAGATCTGCTTACCATGCGCTTGCTCTACCATAATAACACTCTAAGAGCTTAATACAGACATGAATTTGCTAGGCGTGACAGTGCATACCTCTGATCCCAGCATTTAGTTGGCAGAGACGGATCTCTGTTGAGTTCAAGGCCAGCATGGTCTTGAACATGTGCAAATATCATAGCACATTTGAGACCAGCCAGTCTCAAATGTGAGAGTCTGGAGGTGGGGGAGATTGGGGGCGGGGGATAGAGAGCAGAGAATGAATAAATGTAAAGAAATAATGGAGCCAACTCAGGACTCCATTAGCAAACTAGTGTTCTTCCTAATGCCCTGACCCGATGAGAGCCTCTTCCCTATTTTAAATATTAAAGAAATCCTAATGCCAGCGTGGGTTCACACCCAGCATCCTGAAATCTCAGTTCTACACACACACACACACACACACACACACACACACACACACATACACACACACACACACACAGACACACATACACATACACACACACACACACACACACAGACACACACATACACACACACACATACACACACAGACACACACACACATACACACACAGACACACACACACATACACACACACACACACACACACACACACATACACACACACACACACACACACACACACACACACACACACACTGGTGCTGGTGCTGATGGTAGTGCCTGCCTGGCGGTGGAGGTAAAGGTCAAAGGTGAGAGCAGGAAAGGGAAAACCAGGAAGGTGTGGTTAGGAGATCACTCTAGCTTTCTGGAACATTGTGGAATCTATCAGAGCGAGAAGAGACTTTCCTTGTCACATGACTTGACACAGGCCAATGGTGTTAAATTGGCAGTTCTCTACTCTGGATAGCCAGAAATAAACTATCACTATCTCTTGGCCCTTACAACTTGTAAAATACACACATTTTTTTTTTCTTTACTCCAAGTGCAAAAAGTCCTTCTAAGCAAAGGTTTAATGATCATGTTCATTAAGGGCTGATTGGCCCTAAAATGCTATGTTCATATGTTTTAAAGAGCTATTTAACAAATACATGGAAATTTGCAACCTACTCTTTTATTGCATATCCACTGTACACAGAGATGCCCTCCAATGCCACATTGTTCCCCTGGGCAGTCTATTTCTACTTTGACAAATACGAAGGAATGGTTTCATGATCCACAGAAAATCCAAAATCCGCAAATGAGAAATAATAACAATATTTGACTTTCTGTGACTGACTCACTTCAC
Source organism: Mus musculus (assembly GCF_000001635.26). NCBI lineage: Eukaryota > Metazoa > Chordata > Mammalia > Rodentia > Muridae > Mus > Mus musculus. Next base: position 69,354,432 of record NC_000069.6, on the reverse strand, counting down.
GCAATCTGATGCTCTCCAGTTGCGGCCATTTCCCCTCAAATGACATAGTTTCATCCTTCTCTAGAGTTAACCAAAGTACATTTTCTGCATCCTTTGTCAACAGCCTCCTAGGGTGGTTTCACAACTTAGGGATGTCAATGTGGCTACAGTGATCATAAAGATGTGCAAGCAGCCCTGTAACAACCTGCTTTTAAACAACCAATGAGCACAGAGGAAATGTTTATGTAAAAATGGAGATGAGGCACATCAAACCCTATGGACATCAGCGAAGGCTGGTATCACAGGCAGGTATCAGAGCCCAGGGGAAAGGGCAGCATCCCACACCTGCACCGAAAAGCAGGATCCGCCCTGATAAAAACCCAGTGCTGCATCTCAGGGCACCAGGAAAACTACAAGGTAAAGAAAGAAGAAAATCAGGACAGAAGTGAAACAGAGACTTTGAAGAACAAAACCAAGAAACAACCAGCTACTTCTTTAAAAAGATAAAGCAGACAGATCCTTAATTAGATGAGAGAGAGAGAGAGAGAGAGAGAGAGAGAGAGAGAGAGAGAGAGAGAGAGAGAGAGAGGACTCAGTTCCAAGAAATCAAAAGTATAAAGTACAAAAGATCTTTAGAGAGTAATATTAACTACCACAAGCCAACTAATTGGAAAACCTGGAAGAAATGGACTCACAGGCCAAAACCCATCACCAAGATTCAATCCTGAAGAAACACAACCTGAAAAGACCAGTAGTAACATAAAGTTACCGAATCAGTAAAACAGTCGCCCATGGGGAAAAGCCCAGCGGGAGACTGATGCACTCCAGAGCTCTACCTGAAGATAGCTGTCAGCTGAACTGCCACAGGCCTGAGAGCAAGAACAGAAGCAAACAGCCAAAGGTAGCACAGGCCTGCAATCTCTGCAGTCAGGAGGCCGAGGCAGGAGAGTCAAAAGCTTGGGGCTCCTTTGGCCCAGACAGTGAGAGGCCATCTCAAAGCAGGAGGAAGAAAGAGAAGATCTGTGGACTAATGATACCAATTCGCCTTCAAGTATTCAAGGGGATAATTCTAAATGCATGCAAGAGGCCAGCTTTATTGGAACACCAAAACCAGAGAAGGAAAAGCAAAAAAGAAAACCACAGATCAGCATTACTGATGAGCAGAGGCAAAAACCCTCATCAAACTAATCAAAAAATGTATTAATTCTTATTATTAATTAATAACTATTAATTATTGATTAATTATTAACAAACAATTCACTGTGGTGAATATTGGCAGTTTAACACATACAAATCAATCAGTTGGGTATATCAAGTAAACAAATGTCGAATCATACGATCTTCCAAATGGATATAGAAAAGGTATTTTTAGTCAGCTACTGGCTAGAGCCTCTCAGAGGACAGCCATGCTAGACTCCTGTCTGCAAGCATAACAGACTATCATTAATAGTGTCAGAGATTGGTGCTTGCCCATGGGATGGGTCTCTAGTTGGCCCAGTTACTGGTTGGCCATTCTCTCAGTCTCTACTCCATCTCCCATCCCTGCATTTTATGTAGACAGGATAAATTTTGGGTGAAAAGTTTTGTGGGTAGGTTGGTGTCCTATCAATCCCCAGGGGTTCCTGTCTGGCCACAGGTTAGGATACCTGCATTGATTCTTGGGTGCCTCCCCTCTCTCAAGTCTCTGCCTCTTTCTAGACCTCCTACCCCCTTCCTCTGTTGCAGATTTCCATTCATTCTCCTGGCCATCACCCAGTCCCCCACACACACCTGACCCCCAAACCCCCCACTACTCCCCTGACCACCCTCTCCCACCCAGTTCTTTCCCTCCATCTGCCTTCCACTACGATTCCATTCCAAGTGCAGCTCAAGCATCCTTAGGCAAGGTTTCTTATTTCAAGGTATCTCAGATGCTCACGGTGCTCATCCAAGCTAAAACAAAATCTTAAGCTGCTTTTCAGAATTAAAAAAGTAAAGACAACTCATTGGGTCTTGGGCATTTTCTCATGACTGGTCAGCACTGCTTCAAAGACAAGGTTGTAAGCCAGGAAGCTTGGGTGTAGCTATCAGGGGTTCTCACTGGCTCTGCTTCTTATCTTCAAGTGGTTTTGGCAAGTTTTCACACAGCAACTTAAAACCATTCACAACTCCAGTTTCAGGGCTCCAAATGACCTCTTTTAGTCTCTGGGGGCTTTCTGTATACAAATGGTACACATACATAAAAATTAAAGAAATATTAAAAGCAAGAAGGTATAGAAAATAACTGGAAAAATCTTTTTGCTTTTTCTCTTATTATTACTATAAGGATCAGAAGGGGGGGAGGAGATTTTGAGCATCAGTCCTGAACTGGAAATTAGACCTATTTACTATAAGTCTATGTTTTCTTAAATAAACTGTGAACACTTACTCAGAGCAAAGCATCAAGTTTTCAAACTTTATACATGGGAGTAATAAAAATTAAAGCACTGTTCATAGGCATCAAGGAAAAGGATACTACACCTTCTGGTTTTGGTGTTGGGGTGTGTGTGTGTGTGTGTGTGTGTGTGTGTACATATGCATATGTGTGCATACCTCTGTGTGTGCCTGTGTGTATTTGTGTATGTGTGTCTGGTATATGTCTGTGCACCGCATGCACGCCTGGTGCCCACAGAAGTAAGGAAAGGGTATCAGATCCTCTGGAACTAGAGTTATGGGTGGTTGTGAACTATCTATCATGTGGACGCTGGGACATTAACCCCAGTCCTTTGCAAGAGCTGCACAAGCTCTTCAATGATCAGCCATCTCTCCAACCCACTTCTTGTTTTTAACACAAGGTCTCTCACTGGCCTGGAATTCACCAGGACAACTAGGCTTGCTGACCAATGGGTCCCACGAATCCACCTGTCTCCACCTCTCCAGTGATGGGCTTAAAAGCACACTCCACCACATAGAGCTTTTTGTGAATGGGTTCTGGGAATCTCACGCAGGCCTTCATGCTTGCAAAGCTTTTTACTGAGCTATCTCCCTCTCCCCTCGTTCTTAAGACTTCTTCAGCACTAAATTAAGCCAAGGGAACACTGCCCCATAATCAGGGGAAGAACCTAAGACAGGTTAGAAGAGCATCTTAGGCAAGCGCTTTAAAGATGTATTACAGCCCACCCAGCTAGCACAGTGTAACTTATCGCAAATGCTCAATTAAAAAACACTAGGGACCAGTGAGCTCAGCTAATAAGGGGACTTGCCTCCAAACCTGGAAAATCTGAGTTCCATCCTCAGAATCCCCATGGTAGAAGGAGAAAGAGCAATGCCCGCAAGTTGTCTCGTGACCTCTTCCATACACCAAATAGGGTGTGAGCCATGTATACACACACACACACACACACACACATTCGCCCCAGAGTAAATAGATGTAACTTATTTTTTAAAACTCCAGCTGTTTAGATGCTGAATGCTATTCTGTTCAAATAAGAGTAATTTTAAATAAAAACGAAAATGACATACACTTGGGAAGAGTAAGTTTCCCATGCCAGCCAGCTGATAATCAGCTGTGAAATATATATTGATACTATATTAGGCTAGTAAGGAAATTTACCTAATAGATAAATAAATAAACAAACCTGCCGTGCATTTTCAAGTTTTCCATTGAGAAGGTACTAAGGACTTTGACAATCAGCTGAAGGTCACAGAGAAGTGATACAGATAGAGCCCAGGTTGGTGTTCCCAATCCACCACCCAACAGTGACCTACAGGCAGGAATGTTAACGATGCAATTAAAAGCTCTCCAAAATTAAAACTGCCTAAAGGAAAAAGGATCAGAAGAAACTGTATTTTCATATATAACACTAAAGACCAAAGTGGTCACCTATAAACCAATATCATCTGAGGCTACTTAAATAACTATTTTTAAAATCCATACGTGCATCTTCTTCTTGAAAACCTCAAGGAAAATGTGTTGTGATGAGCAAATAATTTCACTCATTAATGTACCTGGCCAGGTACCAGGGGTTTCCTGAGTACCAAGGGCAAGCCAAGTGCTATCTAGACACTGAAGATGTAGTAGCTAAGAAACCCCTGTTCTTGTCAGGCTCGGATGCTGGTAGACAAGAAAAACATCGCACACATAAATAATGGACCATCAAGCCAGGTGGTATAGGGAAAGCAAAGGCATTGGGTCAGGAGAATAAGGAATGCCAGCAAATAACACAAATCCTACTGTGTATTCAGTGGTCAGATGGCCTACCTGAAGGATACACAGTGGTACCTGAAGGAGCAAGCCAGGTGGACAGCTGCCCAAACCAGGCAAACGGATCAGCGCACGCAAAGTCCCAGAGCATGAACATGCTGAGATGCTGCAAAAGGCTGTCCTCAGAGTGAGCCTGTGGGAGCCATGGGAGAGGACCTCAGGGGGAATCGTAGACTGTCAGTGCTTTTGCAACTGACTGGCTTTAGAGAACAGAAACTACCTATCACGCAGCCAAGTACCCAACAAAGAACACTATCTAATTTAACCACACTCCATCCTAAAAAGTGGAGGGGGGCAGCGTATATACTAGCTCTTTTATGGATGAGACACCCAGCCAGTAAAGGGCAACACAAAATTTAAATGCACATCCTTCCGACTCTAAAGTTCAAGGCGGCCTCTCCAAAAATGCCAGCTACAAAAAAAAAAAAAGTATTCCCACACAGGAGGAATTCAAAGGACGGCAATGGAGGCAAGAGATGTTCCCTAGGTCTCCTTAGGCTCACATCATTTTTACATAAAGGCAGAGACAGCGCACACCTTTACCCTACAACACACAGAAAAAGGAAAGCAAGCCCACAGGTACACATTCCAATGCTCCCAAAACAGGGTTCTCCTATGTTCCCAGCTTGGGGTTGAAGGCGCAGGTTAAGAGCAGGTATTCCCTGGAGCTGACTGGTTCCCTGCTTGGAAGAAAGTTATTTCTTTCCTCCGAGAGGAGTTCGGGTTTAGAGACTTATGGGGGCCATGCAACAGTTTTCCCCTCAGATCTGTAGTGCTATTTTAGCAAGAATTCTCTGAGACCCAAGAACTGCAGATGAAAGCCGTGAGGGAAGCCCTGTGAGGCTTAGAGTAGAGATAAGTGAGCAAATATTTTCAATCCTCTAAAACTAAAAAGATAAGCAAGAATAAAACTAGGCAGTACTGAGCTATTTAGCTTCAGTTTAACTTGTAAATTGTACAATACTGCACCAAGATAGATTGCTACATAGCCATTTGTTAGTGTGTTACTCTAAACTAGATGTTGAAATATGATAAAGGAACATAAATAATTACCCTGTTTTACAACCAGAAAACAAAACAAAACAAAACACGACTCTGGTAGTGATGTATGCCAATGCCAAGTTACAGTCAACACGGGTAACCCAAGATAAACCTGCCTTGGGTTCTGCCTGCCATGCAATAAACTGGCCATGTCCGGAGCAGGTGAAGGCCACTGCTGGGATCTAGTAGTCAAGCACACAGAACAGCCGCACAATAAAGAACCAAAGGACCAGCCACAGGAGACCCCTTACTTAGCATGCACAGGCCCTAGGTTCTGTCCCCAATACCACAAAAGATGAGAAAGACAAATGAAAAGAGGAGAGGAAGGGAGGGAAAAATGAAAGAAACTCTATTGGTTTATAGAGACAGAGAGAAATCCACCCCCAATGTCAATAGTGTTAAAGTTGAGAAACCCTAGTCTAGCGAAACTACGAAAAACAGAGTAGTATCTCTGAAAATAAATAAACTGAAAGAATCAGAAATACTCTTCTGACTTATGAGAAAAAAATACTGACAGACTAAAATTGTAAAGAAAAAAATTTTTTTTCAAAAAATGCATTGCCCAAACTGCCCTGTAGGTGGTATGTTGCCATTTCTATCTGATTTTCACATCCACAAGTAATATTTCTACGTCCATGAAAGTCTGCTTAACTGGCAAGCGGATGAATTCGCCTGCCAGTGCTGAACCAGTAAGCCTTCATTTCCTTCTTGTGCACCCAGCAGAGCTGACTCAGTCTCATCTCCCAATCCCCCAGGGCCTCAGGTCAGGCTGTTCTCAGGCAGACTCTACATCTCCCTTCCAGAGTGAAGACAGCCCTGCTGCCCAGGCTCGCAGCCTGGATTACCCAGCCCAACAAGAGCTTCGGGCTTCACGAGGAGGTCAACGGGGCAAAGTGGTTTTAGATGTTACAAATTCCCTGCTCGGAGCACTTGAAGAAACAGGAGTAAGAAGGTGGACATAAACCACCTACCTTTCCCCTTACGCCAGCTGTGGTCCAGTGAATATCCAGACCCAAGGTTTCAAAGAATTTGAATATGGCCGTCATGTCCCACTGGCGCTCGGACACAGTCACAGGAGGGTAAAGCTAACTCAGAATACACTTGTCCCCAGGGTGACTCTAGCTCAATGGCAAAATGCTTCCTTCACAGGCACAGGCCCTAGAGTCAATCAGTCCCTACTACCCAAAAGGAGCACTGTCTCCCACTTACCAACGGTGAAATTTAATACAGTGATTATATTTTCCTAAGTCATTCCTCTAAGTATGTATGTCTATACATACACATGTTGTATATACATATATGTGCATATGTATACATATACAACATATATAATATATTGAAACAATCTTCACAAAAGCTGAATATTCTTTGGAGGGAGGGGATCTACAGTTCAGCTTCTAAGTGTCAATCCATGGAAGAATTATATTTTGCTCAAATGACCATAGAGAATTCTTCTGAACTGGATAAGTGAACAAAGACACCCTGTCACACACAAAGGACTTCTCAGCACATATTCTCTCTAACAACTTATGAAATCTGTATTAACACCAGGCAGTTAACATCAAACTTATATTGCAAGTATGGACTTCCGTTTTTAAAAAATACTGTATATATAATGGTTAATTAGCTGTATTACATATTATTCATATTTGTAGATACATATATAATACATATGCAAATATGAATTACACAAACACATAAGATATTAATAGGGAAATCTGGGTATACACTACTATTAGCACTCTACCATGTTTCTAGCTCTTCTACAAATCCAGTATTATTCTAAAATTAGAAGTGAGAGCTGGAAAGCTAGCTCAGAGGTTAAGAGCTGGCTATTCCTCCAAAGGACTAGAGTTTGATTACCATAGCCCACAGGCAGCTCACATCCATCCATAACTCCAATCCCAGGAATTCAATACCTTCTGATCTCTGAAGGCACCAGACACGTATACAGTGCAGAGAGATACATGCAAAGAAAACATCCATACACATAAACTAGATAAATAAAATTATAAAATTTATATATATATATATTACAAAATACACTTTTATCTTAATTCTAAGATGCATCAAATGAGTGACGTTTAGTAAAAACCTGTCAGGCTTTTCTTCTAGTGTTATACTACAGTATTTGAAGAATTATCATAAACTAAATGGCACTAAGAAAAAATAATTAAAAGTTAATTATATAAGCTTATTACTCTAATTACCTCTCATTAGCTAACACAAAAATTAGTTATGTGCAGTAAGCCACCTAAACCTTGGATTTTAAGCCACTGACTTCACTAAATATTAAAATAAGGCTTTTCCTTTCATCTTCTCCAAAGGAGAATATAATGAGTGTTGTTGAGTGCATGCTGACACAAGAATATTATACAATATTCACAGTCATAGCTGTGAAATAACACGTACCCACACATCTTTCTCAACATGAGAAGGTCCAAGCACAATAACTTAGTGCCGAACTCCAGAAGCTGGCCCATCCTTCCCTGTCTAGAATAAAGCACGCTCACTGTACCCCTGCACTAACTGGCCCTATACCAGGAATGTTCTTCCTCCAGATCTTAATATAGCTGAGCTCTTGTATCAAGAAGCCCTTCCTGTCTACGCAACTAAAAGAAGCACACTCAAAGTCCTGTGCCTAATTGTATGTTTAATTGCATTGCTAATCACCATTTGATATTTTCTAATTTTTAACAAAATATCTATTTTCCTACTGAAATGCAAATTTCATAATCTGGGTATAGTGTATGAACACCTATAATTCCAGCAGTTAGAAAACTGGGGCAGGAGGATAGCTGGTTTCAGACTGGCCTAGGTTAAATGATGAGACAATGTCTCAAAAGAAACAAACAAAAACCAAAAGTCAGATCATGTCCACCCTGGGGGCTACTCTAATTCCAGCCCCTTGAACCATGTCTTGCAAAAAATAGTGCTTAATGAAGGGGTTTGGAATGTGTGACTG
>NC_000069.6:67566225-67701225 GCF_000001635.26 Mus musculus | reverse complement strand
TAACTTTACCATCATCAGATTCACTCTAGACAAAAAGACGCAAGAAGACAAAACCAACAAACAGTTCTAGGATCTATGCATTAGCTGGCAGAAATATGTGTTGGTAAAAACTTGCTCAATGAATGGATCAATGAGAAATTTTTTAATTTTCTTGGTTTTTTATTTTTATTTTGATGTGTGTGAATGTGTTGCCTGCGTGTATGTGTGCACCACATAAAGTCAGTGCCTGAGAAGGCCAGAGAGGGCATCAGATTCCTGAAACTAGGGTTATAGACAGCTGTGAGCCACTATGAGGGTACCATGAATCGACTGGAAGAGTAGCCACCATTCTTAAACCACCAAGCCACCCTCCAGTCTCATGAATCAGAATGTTTAACTCATTTATCTAAAGTTATTTCAGCTGGAAAAACCAATAAACACCCATAACATCTAGTTAAAATATTTCTAATTCCAACTAATTCTGTACCTCATTTTTCTTTTTTTAAAATAATTTTCATTTATTCTTTGAGCATTTTGTACCTGTATACAGCATAACTAGAGTCTATCCACCCCCCCCCCCCCACCCTTCTGACTTTCCCGACTACCTTTTAATCACAAGGGTAAACAGCAGTCCTACTGTAACCTTATTCTGCCCCCATTTCTCCACAGGCAGTATGTCCAACTCCTCCCCAGTCTGGGCACTTCACTGTGGGATTTAAGGCAATAGTTGTTAACACAGGTCCCAAAACACACTTTGGCCATTAGAGACCTTCCTGTGGATGCCGTTTTATGGCAGCCCTGCTGCAACGCTCCCAGGTTTTGCTTGTCCTGGGAAGGCATCAAGGATACAATTGGGATTTGAATGGTTCTCCCTTAAGTAGATGTTCTTATTCATTTCACAGCTTAGAGGCTGTATGCATCCCCCTGTCTTCACAGAGATTATCCCCAAAGGCTTCTCTACCTGATCCACAAATATGCCCAACAAGCAAAGAGCTCTCCCTAAGTATGATACTCATTGCTTTCCCTCTAATAAGGACTGTCTTCCACAATTAGTACTGGAATAGCATTCTATGTTTTGTAATGTCTGGGACTCTGATGTCCTCTGGCACTGTTGGTAGAGACAAGGCAGCCACTCTGCTGGACACCAGGAGCCCTGCTACCTGCCTGGAAATTCAATGGATGAGAAATATCTTTCCTTTCATTTCATCATTAATGGGCTTTTTAGGAGATTTTGCCAGGTGATACTACAGAAGAGATACTCATACCCCTGGCAACAGAAACTGAATCTCTGAATCCTTCTAGGAATGCTGGCAGAGCTGGGCTAGCCTCTATTACAAGGGGATCAGGTCTTATCCAGGAACTTCCTGTTGTGTTGCAGAGACACACTTCAGATCATCTCCTGAGAAAATCAGAGAAGAGCGGGAGCTACTCCACATTTCTCCTTCCTCTGCCTGCAGCCCCTGGTCTGTTGTTCATACATTTGCGCTTGCTTCTGCTTCCACGGCTGCTATGCCCTGCTTCTCTGTCCCCTAGGTGGATGCCCCTGATCACTACATTCAGTCAAAGCCTACTCCAAATCCTGTGAAAACTGTTCTGCTCTAGCATTAGGTAAACTGCAGCCAAACACCAGCAGATCAGACAAAATGGTGTATGGCTACTGAGAGTGCATCTGTATAAGCATGGAGGGTAAGGCAAGCTTGCAAGGAACCTGACTATGCATCTGCAACCTTTCATGATTGCTATGCCAATACTCCCCAGTACTAACTGTAGGCCTACATCTAAAAAGACAAGCTAGGCTGTGGCATAACCAGTAACCACCTCCAAATCGTAAAACTTCTCAAACAATGAAGATCTTACTCCTATCCCTGGTCTGTTGTTCACACATCTGTGCTTCCTTCTGCTTGCATAGCTGCTCAGCTGCTATGTCTTGCTTCTCAGTGCCTGTGACCGCCCATCAGCCCCCAGTATCACAGGACACTGAAAGCTGATGGGGAAGCTCTTCTGTGTACCTCCTCACTCTGGGAATCAGGCTGTCGGCACCTCCAGCATCAGGATCATATCTGGTCAATCAGAAAACAAGAACATGATGATCACACGCAGCTGTCTCCCACTGAGCAAGCACGCAAACACATCACTTTCTCTTGTAGCTCATTGGCCAAACCAAGTCACGTGTTATCCTAATTTCATTTCTTCCACTGTGATAAAATACCCTGACCCCCCCCTCAAAAAAATCACCTTGTGGGAGAAAGGGTTTGTTTTAGTTCACAATTCCTAAGTCACAGTTCATGATACAGAGGAGTCATAGCAAAGGAAGCTTGAGAACGCAGCTCACATTACGTCCTGTCAAGAGAAAAGAGAGAATGTGTACATGTGTCATACGTAGCTAGCTGTCTCTCCTGTTATAAAGTCCTAAACCAGGGAATGATGCCATCTACTTTTAGACCGGGGTTTTCTACATCAATAAAGTCAATTAAGGCAATTCCCTACAGAGATGTCCATAGGCCAATCTGAGCTAGACAGTCCTATGAAAGATAAAGGCTTTCTTCTCAGATGATTCTAGGTTATATCAAATTAAAACACTTCATTCATGGGGTCAGTGAGGAATTACCTAGCAATGTCTCCAACAGGAGGTGAGCTAGACTGTAAACAATCAGAGATGAGATCACAGTTCGGATGCTGAAGTAAGATTCTCTTCAGAACCATCATTGTCACCCAGCTATGAGATGACCTGGTGTCCACCACATTAATTCACTCATTCATTCATTCATATTGAGCCCTATAATCCCTTCTATTCACATCATCTATCTCTAACTGACTGGACACAATTTATTTCCTAATATTAGTTACCTTGCAAATTAAAATAGGATAGGGAGAAGTTTAAACCTTTTTAAGTCACAGTTGAGACAAAATATTTGTACCTACTTAATGTCTAGAACTATTTTATTACTCTTATTCTAACCTAATAACATGGGTGACATTCAACATTCAAGTCTATGGTCCTTGAAGTCCAGCACTCCATGAAGTCAATTACTATGCCAGTATCAATACTAATGCCAAGTTCATTTATCTCCTTAAATGAGGTCAAGGATGTTTCATCAAATAAAAGTTCAACCTATTAAAGAAAATATCAAGCCAGAAAAGATCCCACATAGACGAGGAGGAGGTTTGAATGAGAGTGGATCCCGTAAGCTCATGTTTTAATAATACTTGGCTCACAGTTGGTGGAACTGTTTGGGAAGGATTAGGAAGTGTGGTCCTGTTGGAGAAAATGTGTCACTAGGGCCTGGCTGGATATGAGGTTTTAAAAGACTTCTACCATTCCCAGTGTGCTCTTTGCTTCCTGTTTGTGGACTGAGACATGAGCTCTCAGTTGTTGCTCCAGCAACATGCCTGCCCATCTGCCATGCTCATCATCTGCCATGATGGTGATGAATTCCTTTTTCTCTGGAACTGTAAGTTCCAAATAAAGCCTTCCTTCTATAAGGTGCCTTTGCCTTGACCATAGTATATTATCACAACAACAGAAAAGTGAGCAAGATAGATGAGTTGATGTTCCTGGGTCCTACCCCTTACTGAGGAGCTATTGGCAACTGACAGCTGCTGGGGGAGGGAGACATCCTTTGTTTGTGGTGGGGCTAGTAGCAGAATGCCCAAGGTCCAGTGGATGGCCCCATCCCTGTGCACATTAGCACCCACTCAGGTGGGTATCACAAACTGGCATGAGGTTGAGAGTGAGGTATGGTGTGGGAATACAGGAGTAGGGGGTTTGGAGCGGGGAGATAGACATGACTTTGTTTTATTTCATTGGATATATGTACAACATCCTCAAAAATAAGAAAGTATTCCAAAATGCTTATCTAGTATAAAATCTCATGGGTCCTAGGGATAGTTCTGTCTAGAAAGATCATCACTGCAACACCTTTAACTTGAATCATTTGGATAAGTTAAGTTGAAGAATTAAACAGTTCCTAGGGCTTATAATTGAATGACAATAATATTTATGATTAAAGTAGTGCTTGGTTTGTTAAACCCCAAAACGTCCTGAAGAATTAAGATATGATTACTGGCCAAGCTACATATCTGTTAGTGCAAATTTATAAACGTTTGAATCTTAGTGTTTATTTATAAATGTTGCAGTTTTCCCGTAACCAGGCTAGCTCCCAAATAATTGAGGCAGGACTATTTTGTTTATTTAACAGCTTTAAAACACAACAACTGAGCAGCATTAATCTATTTTAATCCTCTATACTAATCTGGTCACTTCACAGCTAGAATCCCTGAGATACTAGATACTTGCATTTTATGGCTTTCACTGTTCCAGCAATTTTCTTATGGTATCTCCTGGACTCTTTCTTCATAGCTGAATCTCTCTCTCCCCCTCTCTCCCTCTCCCTCTCCCCCTCTCCCCCTCCCCCTCCCCCTCTCCCTCTCCCCCTCCCCCTCTCCCTCCCCCTCTCCCTCCCTCCCTCCCTCTCTCCCTGTCTCCCGCCCTCCCTCCCTCCCTCCCTCCATCCCTCCCTCCCTCTCTCTATCTCTCCCTCTCTTCATCCCTCCCTCTCTCCCTCTCTCCCTCCCTCCCTCCCTCTCTCCTCCCCTCCCTCTCTCCCTCCCTCCCTCCCTCCTTCTGTCTTCCCCTCCTACCTCTCCCCACTCCCTTCCCTGGCTGGGAAAAAATCCAGCCTTACCCTGCTCAGTGGTTGGCCGATCAGCTCTTTATTGATCAATCAGGGAATAATGGGGGAGCAATGTTTGCACATTGAGACTAGAGATTCTCAGAATAAGGATTGTAACTACATATGGGTACACAGAAGTCAGCATTTGTATAATACAAGAATAATCATTACACAATGCACAATAATATTATGCCTACATACCTCAGGAGGTAAAAGAATGAAAACTAGTAACAGGTGCATGAATAAAGAGAGGCATTATGTGAATTTTAAGGGTAGTTAGTAAATGACAGTGCTGTTGTTATGGCTTGAAGTTGTGTCTACCTGCATGCATCTGCTATGTTTAAAACCACAGGTCTTATAAGTAAATAGCACTGGCAACCAGAATTGATAATATGTATACTTTGAGACTTGTATTTAAATCACCCCTACCAGTAGTCAAGCCCATCTAAAGTAAAATAAAGGTGCCATTTAAATTCAAATAGGCAAGATGATTTGTTTATAAATAGTGCTTGTATAATTGCTTATATGCTGCAAGAAAAACAGGTGAGTCATTACCTTCCATGACTTCAGCAATAAATTCAAAATCAGTCAATATTTAAATATAAAATTAGTGACTTAATCTAAAGTTTGAAAAGGTAGAAAAAAATATTTATAAACTAGGATTAGAGGTTTTCTAAGTGAGAAGGGGTATTTTTAAACCATAACAGGTGAGGTCTTTGTTTTGCCAAAGGTATCTCTAATAAACCCAAACATTGTACATTGAGCAAGACTGTAATTCAAATGTCAACAAAATATTATTCATAATGTAGATAAAGTTTCTACATCTTAATGACCAAATAAATAAATAAATAAATAAATAAATAAAAACTGCGAATTTTTTTTAAAAAGGCTCTACCCAGCAACTGTCTGAGATAGATGCAGATGCTCACAGACAAACATAGGATAAAGATTGAAGACCCCTATGGAAGAGTTAGGGAAAGGACTAGAGACACTCAAGGAGATGGCAACCCCACAGGTAAACCAACAGTGCCAATTAATCTGGACCCCTGGGAGCTCCCAGAGACTGAGCCATCAACCTAAGAGCATACACGGGCTGGTGCCCCACCCTCAGCCACCTGACACATCTGTAGCAGAGGGCTGCCATGTCTGGCCTCAGTGGGGAAGGATGGGCCTAATCCTACAGAAACATGATGCACAAGGGTGGGGGGATTCAGAGGGCAGCTGCCCTCTCAAAGGAGAAGGGGAGAGGGAATGGGGGAATTTGAAGCCAGCCTAAACTACATAGTAAGTTCCAGACTATCCTAGCTACAGAGTAACTCCTTGTCTCAAAAAATAATGAGCTTGAAGGCAACCTTTAAACAGGCCTCAACCAAAAAATGGATAAAGAAAATGTGATACATTTACACAGTGGAATATAAATCAGCTGTTTAAAAAAATGCAACAAGTAATTTGCAGACAAATGAATGTAACTAGCAAAAGAAAATCACCTGAGAAAGGTAACCCAGTCCCAGAAAGATAAATATGGTTTGAACTTACTTATAAATGGATATTAGCTGTTAAGTAATGGACCATTATAATATGATTCACAGACCTGGACAGGCTATGTAACAAGGAGGACTTTAAGAAGGACTCATGGATCTCCTTAGAAATGGAAAGTAGAATAGATTTTTTAGGTAGATTAGAGCTGCTGAGAGGGAACCAGAGATTACATCGGAGGGGAGAGAGAGAGGAAGAGACTACTAGGAGAGCCAACTGGAATTGGAGGGCACTTAGGTGACATGTAGAGACCTACTACTGTGGAAACTTCCTGAAACCTATGAGGTGACCCTAGCAAGTTCTCCTAGTAATAGAGGATACAGAGCCTGAACTTGCCATCTTCTGTAACCAGGCAAAGCATCCAGTGGTAGGACTGGCATATCAACCCAGAGACAAAACCTTCGACCTAACAACCTATCCTGCCTGATAGATGTGCTGGGGCAATAATGACTTTTGGTAGTGGCCAACCAATGACTGATCTAACTTGAGTCCAATAGAGAAGGATCCAGTGTCTAATGCTGCCTGGATAGACAGAATGAGACAGTGGATGTCCCAGAACCTAGGGTAGAACCAAACCCAACGTGTAAAAAAAATTAAAAAAAAAGAAAGAAAGAAAGAAAGAAAGAAAGAAAGAAAGAAAGAAAAAGAGAGAGAGAGAGAGAGAGAGAGAGAGAGAGAGAGAGAAAGAAAGAAAGAAAGAAAGAAAGAAAGAAAGAAAGAAAGAAAGAAAGAAAGAAAGAAAGAAAGAAGGAAATCATTCCTAATGATATTTTGCTATATTTATAGATTGGTGCCTAGCCTAATTGTCATCAGAAAGACTTCCTCTGACAACTGATGGGAGAAGATTCAGAGACCCACAGCCAAACTAAGTAGAGCTCAGAGAACCCCGTGAAAGAAGGTAGAAAGGGATTGTTGGGGCCAGAGGGATCAAGGACACAGGAGAACACAACTCACAGAATCAACTAACCAGGGTTCATAAGGGCTCAGAGACTGAAGCAGCAATCACAGAACCAGCATGGTTCTGCACTAGATCCTTTACATACATGGTGTAGTTGTTTAGCTTGGTGTTTTTGTAGGACTCCTAACAGTGGGAGTGGGGGTGTCTCAGACTCTTTTGCCTGCTCTTGGGGCCCCTTTCCTCCTACTGGATTCACCTGTTTAGCCTTGATATGAGGGTTTATGCCTGGTCTTGTTGCGTGGTATGTCATGTTATGTTGCTATCCCTGGGAAGCCTGCTCTTCTCTGAAGGTAAATAAAGGAGCAGTGGGTCTGGAGGAGAGAAGTAGTGGTGGGGGTAGGAAATGAAAAAGAGTGGAGGGAGTGGAACCTGCAGTTGGGATGTATTATATGAGAGCAGAATAGATAAAAAGAAAAAGCAAGTCTTAGGCCAAAGACCCATTAGTAAAATGCTTACCTAACTTGCACAAAATCCTTAGTTCAAACCCTAGTGACACATAAACCAGGCGTAGTGGCACACACCTGTAGTTCCAACACTCTGGAAGGTAGGACGATCAGAAGTCAAGATCATTCTCATCTACCTAGAGAGTCTGAGGATAGCCTACATGAGATCCTATCTTAAAAAAATAATAGCTAAAGGGATAAAGCCAACCAAGGAGGGGGACATGAAAGACCTCTGCAATGAGAACTTTAAATTTCTGAAGAAAATAATTGAATAAAACAATAGAAGATGGAAAGACCTCCCATGCTCATGGGTTGAAGGAACTAATATTGTAAAAATGATTATTCCACCAAAAGAACTGTACAGATCCAGTGTAGTGCCAATCAACATCACAATATTCTTTACAGAAGTAGAAAGACAATCCTAAAATTCATGGAACCACAGAAGACTCCATCCAGCCAAAGCAATCTGAGAAAAACAAACAATTCTAGAAGGTCTGCCATCACATCCCAAGCTATATTACAGAGTTGAAAATTAAAAAGCCATCATGGTATTAGCACAAAAACAGACATGCAGGTTGGTGGAGCAAAACAGAAGACCCAAACCTGAGTGCACACAGCTATAGCCATCTCCTATTTGACAAAGATGCTAAAAATGCACCCTGGAGGAAGGACATCACCCTTCCTGGGAAAGTAGTCCTGGGAAAACTGGACATTCACCTGCCGAAGGATGAGCTTAGATCTGCATCTACCGCCTTCCATAAACATCAACCCCAGAGAGATCAAAGACCTCAAGGTGAAGCCTGAAATGCTGCAAGTGCTAGGAGGGGACATGGGGACCCTCTAAGACAGAGACCAGGAAGGGGCTTCCTTAGTAGGACCCCATTCACTCAGGAATTAAGGCAACAACTGGCAAAGAGGGTCTCATAACACTAAAAAACAAAGGAAATAATTAGACCAGTGAAGAGGAAGCCTACAGAGTAGAAGGGATTTTTTTCAGCTTACATCTAGTAGAGTCTAGTAGAGGATAAATAGTGAGATTTATAAAGAACTTTTTTTATTAGGTATTTTCCTTGTTTACATTTTCAATGCTACCTCAAAGGTCCCCCATATCCACCCCCCCAATCCCCTACCCACCCACTCCCCCTTTTTGGCCCTGGCATTCCCCTGTACTGGGGCATCTAAAGTTGGCAAGTCCAATGGGCCTCTTTTTGCAGTGATGGCTGACTAGGCCATCTTTTGATGCATATGCAGCTAGAGACAAGAGCTCCGGGATACTGGTTAGTTCATATTGTTGTTCCACCTATAGGGCTGCAGATCCCTTTAGCTCCTTGGATACTTTCTCTAGCTCCTCCATTGGGGGCCCTGTGATCCATTCAATAGCTGACTGTGAGCATCCACTTCTGTGTTTGCTAGGCCCCGGCATAGTCTCACAAGAGAGAGCTATATCTGGGTCCTTATAAAGAACTTTTTAAAGAAGTATGGATCAAGAAAACAAATGACCCAGTTTTTTTTAAGGTAGGCTATGTATTGAAGCAAAGAATTTTCAAAGGAAGAAATAAAAATGACTAAGAAACATCTTTTAAAGTGTTCAGTGTCCTTAATAACCCAGGAAATGCTCATCGTGGTGGCACCCTCTAGAATGTACCAGAGACCTGAGAGGTGAGAGATGCTCAGGTCTCCAAGACCTTAGATGGAATGCCCAATAGTGAGTAGAGGAAATTTTTAGTGTCCACCTTCAGTAGAAAAACAGGGCATCAAGTGGAGGGATGGGGTTGCCATTCCACAGTCAAAAATTCTGACCTAGAATTGTTCCTGTCTGAAAGAACTGCAGGGACAAAAATAGAGAAGAGCCTGCAGTAAAGGAGGTCCAGTGACAGGCCCAAATTGTGATCCATCTCAAGGGAAGGTTCCAAGGCCTGAAACTATTACTGATGCTATACTGTGCTTACAGACAGGAGCCCAGCATGGCTGCCTTCTCAGAGGCCCAACAAGCAGCTTCAAGAGTCAGATGCAGATACTTACACCCAAACAGTGAACAGAAGTCAGGGACCCCTGTGGTTGAATTAGGGAAAGGCTGGAAGAAGCTGATGAGGAGAGTGACTCGCCATAGGAAGACCAGCAGTCTCAACCAACGTGGACCCCTGAGATCTCTCAGACACTGAGCCATCAACCAGGCAGCATACACCAGCAGATATGAGGCCCTCCAACACATACACAGAAGAAGACTGCCTGGTCTGGCCTCAGTGATAGAAGGTGTACCTACCCCTCGAGAGACTTGAGGGCCCAGGGAGTGGGGGAGTCTGGTGGGGTAGGGTTAGGGGATGGGGACATCCTCTTGGAGACAGGAGGTGGGGGGAGAGAGGAAGTATGGGATGAGGAGCTGTCAGAAGGTGGACCAGGATGGGATGGGGATAAAGACTATAAAAATGGGAATAATAATAATAATAATAATAATAATAATAGCTGTTCTTATGGTTTTGGTTGTGAGCCTAGGCTTCAATGGCTGAGTCGGGAGACCATACTGATGTCTGGGATCCATGCTGCTACTGGGGACCATGTTACAGTCTGTGCTCTGTGTTGAAGTCCATGACTTGTGCTGCTGCTGGCTCTTTTGAGCAAGGAAGCTTTTTTTGCAATAATATCGATGAACAAGGACTTATAGTTGAGAGTGAGGGACATTGGCAGCTTCTGTGACAACCTCTCCACCGCCCCACCCCCACCCACCCCCAAAAAGAAATAGTCCAAACAGGAGACATAGAATGAATCTATTGAAAAGATTCATTTAAAATTATAACAAAGATGCTGAGTTGTATCTCTTCCCAGTTAATGGCTTCTGACCAGAGGGAGGTTTAGGGGGGTGGGGAGGGAGGACCCTCAGTTATCTTTAAGGGCTGGTCACTGGAAGCTTGACCATGTTCCAATGAGTAAATGGGCAACACAAGTTGGAATTGGGTATTTTTCTTTTTCTTTTCCAGGGGGAAGGTGAAAGGGTGGGAGGGTGGACTTGGGAAAAATGGGAAGAGAGTATGATCAGGTGGGCGCATTGAATGAAATTCCCAAATAATTAATAAAAATATTATGTTGGGGTAAAAATAAATTAATTAAAGTAAAGGGGGGAAGGATGTTTTAACCATAAAGATTGTTAGTTCACAACAGAATTCAAGGCTTTGAATTTACCTTCAAAAATGCCTTCTGTTCACTTTTTGCTCTTTTAGGAATACCCTCTTATGAATAAAATGCCCATTTACAATGCAGAATAAGTACAACTAGGGGAAAACCTACTTAATGATATGATTTATGGCTTTCAAATAAGATTAACTAAAGAGAACAATGTTTAATCCAGAGCTCTCAAGCCATAAATTGGAATTGTGGGCACCCTACAAGTGGGATCAACTCTGAACAGAGATCTCCGACAGCCATAATGTGATCTCTGCCCAGGCTCCAACCACACTGTCTGAGCATAAGCCAATATCTGTGAGTCAGACACCAAACTAAACAGGGGTTAGCATCTCCCTGGATCCAATATAGACACAATAGTTGAACCTTCTTGAAAACAAGACCATCTTCCAAAAGATACACAGTTACCCAAATTGTGTAAAATCTATCAGGAAGATACCAGAAAGCCACATGCAAATGCAAGTTACTAAGCAAGAGGAATACTGAAGAGTATTGGCTACATTTTCACTGTTTAATGCAATTTAGCAGGATACCAGTGATATTCCCAGTAATAATATATTGGTTATAGCCTAGATGAGAAAGATGGATATGTGGATTATTTTCAAATTAAGCCTCACTTTAAAAGAGAGTTTTGTGTTTACTGAAGTTCGCCGAGGTGCACCTAGTGTGCAGAATTACAATAAAAACTCTCAAAGAAGCCAATTTCCTAGGAAAATGTTCATGCTTATAAAATGTTCCATTTGCCCTTTTCCACCTATTGCATTTACAGCTTAAACTCCAAGCTGGAGAAAATAACTGAATACCCAAGTGGCTTTTGTAGAGATTCTGAAAGTACTAAGCTACAATTTTCTCAAGTGGAAAGCATCTTCTGATAGCACTTACAAAATACTGCAAGCAGAAAAATGGAAGACTTGAGCAAGTGAAAGGCCTCCATTCAGCTCCAAGACAGACCTCTCTCTCTCTCTCTCTCCCTCTCTCTCTCTCTCTCTCTCTCTCTCTCTCTCTCTCTCTCTCTCTCTCTTTCTCTTTCTCTTCCTCTTTCTCTCTCTTTCTCTCTCTCTCTCTCTCTCTCTCTCTCTTTCTCTCTCTCTGTATGTGACTCTGTGTGTGTGCGTGTGTGTACGTGTGTGTGTGTGTGTGTGTGTGTGTGTGTGTGTGTGTGTGT
Organism: Mus musculus; assembly: GCF_000001635.26. NCBI lineage: Eukaryota > Metazoa > Chordata > Mammalia > Rodentia > Muridae > Mus > Mus musculus. The sequence goes on along the minus strand of NC_000069.6, from coordinate 67,689,294 downwards.
GTAAGCTGACTCATCAAACCCCTAAGATTCACTAGCCACAGATGCTAAACTGCTCATTTCATTTAGCATTGGTGCTTGTAATAGTTTTAGACAATTAAATTAATAATTTAGAAAAGTATAATTATTTGGGCCTGTAAAGTGGATTTCCTATCTATCTGTAAAATACAATATGCTTTGTGAGTTAATTATATATATTTTACCACTACATACGTCATCTGCTATAACAGGTAAGAGTAGTGGTGACATCTGCGGCCATTATGTAAAACCAGAATATAAATAAAGCTGCTCTCACAAAAATGTCTCATCATGTTCTAACTACAGAACATTGTCTCTTTCATGCCTTGAACATCTAGTTATCTGATCCCTACTCTGAGATCCTAACACTGAAAGACATGATTTAACAGACGATAAATGCATTCATAAGCAAAATGATGTTTAACATCTTACTGATTCTGAGTGCCGGAGTTGTACTTATACAACAAGGACTCTGTTAAATCTCAGGCACATTAATACCCAGTTGCCTCTAAAATAACGGCAGATCAGTTTTTATTTAAAGTTGTCAATATTACAGGTATTTTAGTCATTGTAAGTCTTGTGCATGGTATCTCCCAGGAGCTAATCCTACAATAACAATACGGGAAGAAAAACTAAATAGTGACCACATGGGATATGCTGTAAAAAGACATTAATTTTATATCAAACATAAGCATATATCGATTTCTGTGGACTTAGACTTGTAAGGGAAAGGGGCTGTGCAGACTGATGTTCTGTTTCACAGTACTGCAAGGCCATTACAAACAACATGAAAGAGCACTCTGAGAAAGACAAACCATGCTGGGCTTAAAGAAACAAAGTATTTGCACTTTTTTTCATATTATTTTATTAGCTATTTTCTTCATTTACATTTTAAATACTATCCCAAGAGTCCCCTATACCTTCCCCCCACCCTGCTCCCCTACCCACTCACTCCCACTTCTTGGCCCTGGTGTTCCCCTGTACTGGGGCATATAAAATTTGCAAGACCACGGGGCCTCTCTTCCCAATGATGGCTGACTAGGCCATCTTCTGCTACATATGCAGCTAGAGACACGAGCTCTAGGGGTACTGGTTAACTCATATTGTTGTTCCACCTATAGGGTTGCAGACCCCTTGAGCTCCTTGGGTACTTTCTGTAGCTCCTCCATTGGGAGCCCTGTGTTCCATCCAATAGATGACTGTGAGGATCCACTTCAGTATTTGCCAGGAACTGGCATAGTCTCACAAGAGACAGCTATATCAGGGTCCTTTCAGCAAAATCTTGCTGGCATATGCAATAGTGTCTGCGTTTGGTGGCTGATTATGGGATGGACTCTGGGTGGGACAGTCTCTGAGTGGTCCATCCTTTCATCTTAGCTCCAAACTTTGTCTCTGCAACTTCTTCCATGGATATTTTATTCCCTATTCTAGGGAGGAATGAAGTATCCACGCATTGGTCTTCCTTCTTGATTTTCTTGTGTTTTGGAAATTGTATCTTCGGTATTCTACGTTTCTGGGCTAATATCCACTTATCAGTGAGTGCATATCAGGTGACTTCTTTTGTGATTGGGTTACCTCACTCAGGATGATGTCCTCCAGATACATCCATTTGTCCAAGAATTTCATAACCTCATTCTTTTTTTTTTCATTTTATTAGGTATTTAGCTCATTTACATTTCCAATGCTATACCAAAAGTCCCCCATATCCACCCACCCCCACTCCCCTGCCCACCCACTCCCCCTTTTTGGCCCTGGTGTTCCCCTGTACTGGGGCATATAAAGTTTGCAAGTCCAATGGGCCTCTCTTTCCAGTGATGGCCGACTAGGCCATCTTTTGATATATATGCAGCTAGAGTCAAGAGCTCAGGGGTACTGGTTAGTTCATAATGTTGTTCCACCTATAGGGTTGCAGATCCCTTTAGCTCCTTGGCTACTTTCTCTAGCTCCTCCATTGGGAGCCCTATGATCCATCCATTAGCTGACTGTGAGCATCCACTTCTGTGTTTGCTAGGCCCCGGCATAGTCTCACAAGAGACAGCTACATCTGGGTCCTTTCAATAAAATCTTGCTAGTGTATGCAATGGTGTCAGCGTTTGGATGCTGATTATGGGGTGGATCCCTGGATATGGCAGTCTCTACATGGTCCATCCTTTCATCTCAGCTCCAAACTTTGTCTCTGTAACTCCTTCCATGGGTGTTTTGTTCCCAAATCTAAGGAGGGGCATAGTGTCCACACTTCAGTCTTCATTCTTCTTGAGTTTCATGCGTTTAGCAAATTATGTCTTATATCTTGGGTATCCTTGGTTTGGGGCTAATATCCACTTATCAGTGAGTACATATTGTGTGAGTTTCTTTGTGATTGGGTTACCTCACTCAGGATGATGCCCTCCAGGCCCATCCATTTGGCTAGGAATTTCATAAATTCATTTTTTTTAATAGCTGAGTAGTACTCCATTGTGTAGATGAACCACATTTTCTGTATCCATTCCTCTGTTGAGGGGCATCTAGGTTCTTTCCAGCTTCTGGCTATTATAAATAAGGCTGCTATGAACATAGTGGAGCATGTGTCCTTCTTACCAGTTGGGGCATCTTCTGGATATATGCCCAGGAGAGGTATTGCTGGATCCTCCGGTAGTACTATGTCCAGTTTTCTGAGGAACCGCCAGACTGATTTCCAGACTGGTTGTACAAGCCTGCACTCCCACCAACAATGGAGGAGTGTTCCTCTTTCTCCACATCCATGCCAGCATCTGCTGTCACCTGAATTTTTGATCTTAGCCATTCTGACTGGTGTGAGGTGGAATCTCAGGGTTGTTTTGATTTGCATTTCCCTGATGATTAAGGATGTTGAACATTTTTTCAGGTGCTTCTCTGCCATTCGGTATTCCTCAGGTGAGAATTCTTTGTTCAGTTCTGAGCCCCATTTTTTAATGGGGTTATTTGATTTTCTGAAGTCCACCTTCTTGAGTTCTTTATATATGTTGGATATTAGTCCCCTATCTGATTTAGGATAGGTAAAGATCCTTTCCCAATCTGTTGGTGGTCTTTTTGTCTTATTGACGGTGTCTTTTGCCTTGCAGAAACTTTGGAGTTTCATTAGGTCCCATTTGTCAATTCTCGATCTTACAGCACAAGCCATTGCTGTTCTGTTCAGGAATTTTTCCCCTGTGCCCATATAACCTCATTCTTTTTAATAGCTGAGTAGTACTCCATTGTGTAAATGTAACACATTTTCTGTATCCATTCCTCTGTTGAGGGACATCTGGGTTCTTTCCAGCGTCTGGCTATTATAAATAGGGCTTCTATGAACATAGTGGAGCATGTGTCCTTGTTACCAGTTGGAACATCTTTTGTATATATGCCCAGGAGAGGTATTGCTGTATCTACCGGTAGTACAATGTCCAGTTTTCTGAGGAACCACCAGACTGATTTCCACAGTGGTTGTACAAGCTTGCAATCCCACCAGCAATGGAGGAGTGTTCCTCTTTCTCCACATCCTCACCAGCATCTGCTGTTACCTGAATTTTTGATCCTAGCCATTCTGAGTGGTGTGAGGTGGAATTCAGGGTTGTTTTGATTTGCATTTCCCTGATGATTAAGGATGTTGAACATTTTTTCAAGTGCTTCTCAGCCCTTCAGTATTCCTCAGGTGAGAATTCTTTGTTTAGTTCTGTACCACATTTTTTTTTATTAGGAATTTTCCTCGTTTACATTTTCAATGCTATCCCAAAGGTCCCCCATACCCACCCCCCCAATCCTCTACCCACCCACTCCCCCTTTTTGGCCCTGGCGTTCCCCTGTACTGGGGCATATAAATTTTGCAAGTCCAATGGGCCTCTCTTTGCAGTGATGGCCGACTAGGCCATCTTTTGATACATATGCAGCTAAAGACAAGAGCTCCCGGGTACTGGTTAGTCCATATTGTTGTTCCACCTATAGGGTTGCAGTTCCCTATAGCTCCTTGGGTAATTTCTCTAGCTCCTCCATTAGGGGCCGTGTGACCCAACCAATAGCTGACTGTGATCATCCACTTCTGTGTTTGCTAGGCCCCGGCATAGTCTCACAAGAGAGAGCTATAACTGGGTCCTTTCAGCGAAATCTTGCTAGTGTATGCAATGGTGTCAGCATTTGGAAGCTGATTATGGGATGGATCCCTGCATATGGCAGTCACTAGATGGTCCATCCTTTCGTCACAGCTCCAAATTTTGTCTCTGTAACTCCTTCTATGGGTGTTTTGTTCCCATTTCTAAGAAAGGGTAAAGTGTCCACACTTTGGTCTTCGTTCTTGAATTTCATGCGTTTGGAAAGTTGTATCTTATATCTTGGGTATCCTAAGTTTCTGGGCTATTATCCACTTATCAGTGAGTACATATTGTGCGAGTTCCTTTGTGATTGGGTTACTTCACTCAGGATGATAACATCCAGGTCCATCCATTTGCCTAGGAATTTCATAAATTCATTTTTTTAATAGCTGAGTAGTATTCCATTGTGTAAATGTACCACATTTTCTGTATCCATTCCTTTGTTGAGGGGCATCTGGGTTCTTTCCATCTTCTGGCTATTATAAACAAGGCTGCTATGAACATAGTGGAGCATGTGTTCTTCTTACCGGTTGGGACATCTTCTGGATATATGCCCAGGAGAGGTATTGCTGGATCCTCAGGTAGTACTATGTCCAATTTTCTGAGGAACCGCCAGACTGATTTCCAGAGTGGTTGTACAAGCTTGCAATCCCACCAACAATGGAGGAGTGTTCCCCTTTCTCCACATCCTCGCCAACATCTGCTGTCACCTGAGGTTTTGGTCTTAGCCATTCTGACTGGAGTGAAGTGGAATCTCAGTGTTGTTTTGATTTGCATTTCCCTGATGATTAAGGATGTTGAACATTTTTTCAGGTGCTTCTCTGCCATTCGGTATTCCTCAGGTGAGAATTCTTTGTTCAGCTCTGAGCCCCATTTTTTAATGGGGTTATTTGATTTTCTGGAGTCCACCTTCTTGAGTTCTTTATATATATTGGATATTAGTCCCCTATCCGATTTGGGATAGGTAAAGATCCTTTCCCAATCTGTTGGTGGCCTTTTTGTCTTATTGACGGTGTCTTTTGCTTTGCAGAAGCTTTGCAATTTTATGAGGTCCCATTTATCGATTCTTGATCTTACAGCACAAGCCATTGCTGTTCTATTCAGGAATTTTTCCCCTGTACCCATATCTTCGAGGCTTTTCCCTACTTTCTCCTCTATAAGTTTCACTGTCTCTGGTTTTATGTGGAGTTCCTTAATCCACTTAGATTTGACCTTAGTACAAGGAGATAGAAATGCATCAATTCCCATTCTTCTACATGATAACTGCCAGTTGTGCCAGCACCATTTGTTGAAAATGCTGTCTTTTTTCCACTGGATGGTTTTTGCTCCCTTGTCAAAGATCAAGTGACCATAGGTGTGTGGGTTCATCTCTGGGTCTTCAATTCTGTTTCGTTGGTCTACTTGTCTGTCACTATACAAGTACCATGCAGTTTTGATCACAATTGCTCTGTAGTACAGTTTTATGTCTGGCATGGTGATTCCACCAGAGGTTCTTTTATCCTTGAGAAGAGTTTTTGCTATCCTCGGTTTTTTGTTATTCCAGATGAATCTGCTGATTGCCCTTTCTAATTCATTGAAGAATTGAGTTGGAATTTTGATGGGGATTGCATTGAATCTGTAGATTGCTTTTGGCAAGATAGCCATTTTTACAATGTTGATCCTGACAATCCATGAGCATGGGAGATCTTTCCATCTTCTGAGATCTTCTTTAATTTCTTTCTTTAGAGACTTGAAGTTCTTATCATACAGATCTTTCACTTCCTTAGTTACAGTCACGCCAAGGTATTTTATATTATTTGTGACTATTGAGAAGGGTGTTGTTTGCCTAATTTCTTTCTCAGCCTGTTTATCCTTTGTAAACAGAAAGGCCATTGACTTGTGTGAGTTAATTTTATATCCAGCTACTTCATTGAAGCTGTTTATCAGGCTTAGGAGTTCTCTGGTGGAATTTTTAGGGTCACTTATATATACTATCCTATCATCTGCAAAAAGTGATATTTTGACTTCTTCCTTTGCAATTTGTATCCCCTTGATATCCTTTTGTTGTCTAATTGCTCTGGCTAGGACTTCAAGTACAATGTTGAATAGTTAGGGCCAGAGTGGACAGCCTTGTCTAGTCCCTGATTTTAGTGGAATTGCTTCCAGCTTCTCACCATTTACTTTGATGTTGGCTATTGGTTTGCTGTAGATTGCTTTTATCATGTTTAGGTATGGGCCTTGAATTCCTGATCTTTCCAAGACTTTTATCATGAATGGGTGTTGGATTTTGTCAAATGCTTTCTCAGCATCTAACGAGATGATCATGTGGTTTTTGTCTTTGAGTTTGTTTATATACTGGATTACATTGATGGATTTCTGTATATTAAACCATCCCTGCATCCCTGGGATGAAACCTACTTGGTCAGGATGAATGATTGTTTTGATGTGTTCTTGGATTCGGTTAGCAAGAACTTTATTGAGGATTTTTGCATCGATATTCATAAGGGAAATTGGTCTGAAGTTCTCTATCTTTGTTGGGTCTTTTTGTGGTTTAAGTATCGGAGTAATTGTGGCTTCATAGAATGAGTTGGGTAGTGTACCTTCCGTTTCTATTTTGTGGAATAGTTTGTGAAGAACTGGAATTAGATCTTCTTTGAAGGTCTGATAGAACAATGCACTAAACCCATCTGGTCCTGGGCTTTTTTTGGCTGGGAGACTATTAATAACTGCTTCTATTTCTTTAGGGGATATGGGACTGTTTAGATGGTCAATTTGATCCTGATTCAACTTTGGTACCTGGTATCTGTCCAGAAATTTGTCCATTTCGTCCAGGTTTTCCAGTTTTGTTGAGTATAGCCTTTTGTAGAAGGATCTGATGGTGTTTTGGAATTCTTCAGGATCTGTTGTTATGTCTCCCTTTTCATTTCTGATTTTCTTAATTAGGATTTTGTCCCTGTGCCCTCTAGTGAGTCTACCTAAGGGTTTATCTATCTTGTTGATTTTCTCAAAGAACCAACTCCTCGTTTGGTTAATTCTTTGAATAGTTCTTGTTTCCACTTGGTTGATTTCACCCCTGAGTTTGATTATTTCCTGCCTTCTACTCCTCTTGGGTGAATTTGCTTCCTTTTCTTCTAGACCTTTTAGGTGTGTTGTCAAGCTGCTAATGTGTGCTCTCTCTAGTTTCTTTTTTGGAAGCACTCGGAGCTATGAGTTTTCCTCTTAGGAATGCTTTCATTGTGTCCCATAAGTTTGGGTATGTTGTGGCTTCATTTTCATTAAACTCCAAAAAGTCCTTAATTTCTTTCTTTATTCCTTCCTTGACCAAGGTATCATTGAGAAGAGTGTTGTTCAGTTTCCACGTGAATGTTGGCTTTCTATTATTTATTTTGTTATTGAAGATCAGCCTTAGTCCATGGTGATCTGATAGGATGCATGGGACAATTTCAATATTTTTGCATATGTTGAGGCTTGTTTTGTGACCAATTATATGGTCAATTTTAGAGAAGGTTCATGAGGTGCTGAGAAGAAGGTATATCCTTTTGTTTTAGGATAAAATGTTCTGTAGATATCTGTTAAGTCCATTTGTTTCATCACTTCTGTTAGTTTCACTGTGTCCCTGTTTAGTTTCTGTTTCCATGATCTGTCCATTGGTGAAAGTGGTGTGTTGAAGTCTCCCACTATTATTGTGTGAGGTGCAATGTGTGCTTTGAGCTTTACTAAAGTGTCTTTAATGAATGTGGCTGCCCTTGTATTTGGAGCATAGATATTCAGAATTGAGAGTTCCTCTTGGAGGATTTTACCTTTGATGAGTATGAAGTGCCCCTCCTTGTCTTTTTTGATTATTTTGGGTTGGAAGTCGATTTTGTTAGATATTAGAATGGCTACTCCAGCTTGTTTCTTCATACCATTTGCTTGGAAAATTGTTTTCCAGCCTTTCATTCTGAGGTAGTGTCTATCTTTTTCTCTGAGATGAGTTTCCTGTAAGCAGCAAAATGTTGGGTCTTGTTTGTGTAGCCAGTTTGTTAGTCTATGTCTTTTTATTGGGGAGTTGAGTCCATTGATATTAAGAGATATTAAGGAAAAGTAATTGTTGCTTCCTGTTATTTTTGTTGTTAAAGTTGGCATTCTGTTCTTGTGGCTGTCTTCTTTTAGTTTTGTTGAGGGATTATCTTCTTGTTTTTTCTAGGGCGTGGTTCCCGTCCTTGTATTGGTTTTTTTCTGTTATTATCCTTTGAAGGGCTGGATTCGTGGAGAGATAATGGGTGAATTTGGTTTTGTCGTGGAATACTTTGGCTTCTCCATCTATGGTAATTGAAAGTTTGGCTAGGTATAGTATCCTGGGTTGGCATTTGTGTTTTCTTAGTGTCTGTATAACATCTGTCCAGGCTCTTCTGGCTTTCATAGTCTCTGGTGAAAAATCTGGTGTAATTCTGATAGGCTTGCCTTTATATGTTACTTGACCTTTTTCCCTTACTGCTTTTAGTATTCTATCTTTATTTAGTGCATTTGATGTTCTGATTATTATGTGTCGGGAGGAATTTCTTTTCTGGTCCAGTTTATTTGGAGTTCTGTAGGCTTCTTGTATGTTCATGGGCATCTCTTTCTTTAGATTTGGGAAGTTTTCTTCAATAATTTTGTTGAAGATGTTTGCTGGTCCTTTGAGTTGAAAATCTTCATTCTCATCCACTCCTATTATCCGTAGGTTTGGTCTTCTCATTGTGTCCTGGATTTCCTGGATGTTTTGAGTTAGGATCCTTTTGCATTTTCCATTTTCTTTGATTGTTGTGCTGATGTTCTCTATGGAATCTTCTGCACCTGAGATTCTCTCTTCCATCTCTTGTATTCTGTTGCTGATGCTGGCATCTATGGTTCCAGATTTCTTTTCTAGGGTTTCTATCTCCAGCGTTGCCTCACTTTGGGTTTTCTTTATTGTGTCTACTTCCCTTTTTAGGTCTAGTATGGTTTTGTTCATTTCCATCACCTGTTTGGATGTGTTTTCCTGTTTTTCTTTAAGGACTTGTAACTCTTTAGCAGTGTTCTCCTGTATTTCTTTAAGTGAGTTATTAAATTCCTTCTTGATGTCCTCTACCATCATTATGAGATATGCTTTTAAATCCAGGTCTACCTTTTCAGGTGTGTTAGGGTGCCCTGGACTGGGCGAAGTGGGCGTTCTGGGTTCTGATGATGGTGAGTGGTCCTGGTTCCTGTTAGTAGGATTCTTATGTTTACCTTTCACCATCTGGCAATCTCTGGATTTAGTTGTTATAGTTGTCTTTGTTTAGAGATTGTTCCTCTGGTGATTTTGTTACCCTCTATCAGCAGACGTGGGAGACTAGCTCTCTCCTCTGTGTTTCAGTGGTCAGAGCAGTCTCTTCAGGCAAGCTCTCCTCTTTCAGGGAAGGTGCACACTTATCTGGTGTTTGGACCTCCTCCTGGCTGAAGATGAAGGCCCAAAACAGGATCTTTCCCAGAAGCTGTGTTGCTTTGGCCAGGAAGGTGGCCGGTTGTCTGGAGCCTAAGATGGCGCCGCCTCAGAAGCTCTCTGGCTCTCGCCTTTCCCAGAAACTGCTGGCCTCTGTATCCCACACTCTCACCCGTGTAGCCTGCCCTCCGTGGAGTCCCAGAACCAAGGTGGCTCCCACTGGAGCCTGAGGCAAAAACCTCTCGGTCCGGGCGGATCCCTGTGCTCTCACCAGGAAGGTGGCCGGTTGTCTGTACCACATTTTTTAATGGGGTTATTTGAATTTCTGGAGTTCAGCTTCTTGAGCTCTTTGTATATATTGGATATTAGCCCCCTATCAGATTTAGGATTGGTAAAAATTCTTTCCCAATCTGTTGGTAGCCTTTTTGTTTTATTGACAATATCTTTGGCCCTACAGAAGCTTTGCAATTTTATGAGGTCCCATTTGTCCATTCCCGATCTGACAGCACAAGCCATTGGGGTTCTGTTTAGGAATTTTTCCCCTGTGCCCATATCTTTGAGGGTTTCCCCCACTTTCTTCTCTATAAATTTCAGTGTCTCTGGTTTTATGTGGGGGTCTTTGATCCACTTATACTTGAGCTTTGTACAAGGAGATAAGAATGGATCAATTCTCATTCTTCTACATGATAACTGCCAGTTGTGCCAGCACCATTTGTTGAAAATGCTGTCTTTTTTCCACTGGATGGTTTTAGCTCCCTTGTCAAAAATCAAGTAACCATAGGTGTGTTGGTTCATTTCTGGGTCTTCAGTTCTATTCTGTTGATCTACCTGTCTGGTTTGTTGGATGATGAATAATTTGGATGAATATTTTAATTGAGTTTTGTTGCATCTTGTTGGGGTTCTTTCTATTTTGTTACTTTTTATAATGAAACTTGAAGTTTCATTCATTGTTAGACCCCAATATTTTAATGTCTGTCCCATCAGACCTTCATAGTTGTTAACCTCTTTCATATATCTACAAACATCTTCTCTTCTCCATTCTACATCTAACATAGTCTCTCACTCTCTCTCAAACTCCTATCCCAGGAACCTTTCTTCTTGCTCATTCCATATTTTCCCTTTCCACCTTTCCTTATTCCTTCTTCATTTTACTACCTAAAATAATGATATCCTTTGTCCAAAAAAAAAAAAAAATTATGAACCACACATCCTCGGTGCTTGTTGAGTACCAAGTACCACCATCACTGAACTATAATTCGTGCACAAGTACAACGCAAAGGGGTTTTCTACAGCTATTCAAAACCAGGACTGTGGATAAATAAGTGGAATTACCCCTGCATCTCCCCTCCCCTGCAACAAATAAAGAAGATATAATTACTAGTGTAGATATCCCCCTGGGAGAACTCACAGAAAAGTAAAACAAATAACCAACTATTGTTGGAAAAGGGGAAAGTTGAAACAGAAAGAAACCTCTGTTACAGCAGATGTACAAAACACAAGAAGGAAACACAATGCAAGACAATGTTACAGAACCCATTCTCCACATCCCAGATTCCACATGGAAATCCAAACCACCAAAGCCACCAGGATGCCCAAGAATTCAACAGCCAACCTTTAAAAGAATAGAGAGATAAAATACTCAATTTTCAATCAGTAATCAGATATATAAACTTAGAAAATCCACACAAGACCTCCAGAAGACAGCCTCAGAAGGAGTGAACTATCAGGTGAGAGTCATTTCTTCATTCTGTCCCAAGAATAGAAAGTCAGGCTGTGGTTGTTTGGGAGGGTTAGTCATTGTGTTTCCTCTACCATTAACACCTCCAGTGGAAAGATAAAAGTTTCCAAGAAAATTGTTTCCATTAAGAGAAATACCCATTCAACTTTACATCTTTAATCATATCTTTAAAGTTTAAAATTAAATTTCTTTGATAACTAAGATAGATTCAGAATTCCTCCTTAGTGCTATTATGATATGACTATGCAAAGTCTGTGAATGCTGTTTGTTTAATGCTTGGTCCCAAGCTACTGACACTATTTAGGGGAGATGTAGAAACTTTTAGACAGGAGACCTGGCAGAAGTATGTCACTGGGTGTGTCTTTTGGAATGTCTTGTCCTTGACTGTCTACCATACACTGAGGAACTACTCACACTGTACCCAGCATCAGTTGCTCACCCACATGAAGCCAAGCAAGCACGGAGTGAACTTCTGACTCTATTAGCTAAAATAAAGAGTTCTTCCAAGTATTTTGACCACACTAATGAGAAAAGTAAGTAATACACCACTTAAAATTGTATTGTCTAAATACACTTGATAACTACAATCTATGTACTTGGTACAAATGCCAGACTCTGTGGAAGATACAAGAGAAAGAGCATCCTCCAAAGAGGCTAAAAAGGATTAAGAGAGAAAACAGAGCAATGTGTTGATGACCCTAGCCAGCCTAGCTCATACTCCTCTAGATAACAGTCATGGGCCACATAGAGGAAAACAAAACGGAGCAGGAAAACAAAGCAGACAGTTGCAACATCAAGATTCAACCATGCCTAAAGTTAGACTGGCCTATGAACTTTCCAGTTACATGAATCAATAGATCTCCTTTTAGCTTGTCAGTGTTTGAATTGGGATTCCTGGTAGTTTCCACTCTGAGTCCTGACTGACAGCACATACATTCACACCCAGGACTGACAGCATCAGAAGTGTAGCTACCCTTCCTTGTGCTGCCCTACCTGACCCAGTGATAGAGCTTTAAATGAGTTCTGGAAGCCATGGGCCCATTTTTTTAATCCTTTCAAAAATTTTTACACTTAATTTGGAATGACTCTTTTCCTCTAACATAGCCTGGTCCAACTCCAGCTTGAACAAATCATCTCATGCAAGCATTTACAAACTAGAATCAAGAGTGTGGAATTGGAACTGCACTTCCAGGGTGTGATAGTTTAAATAAGGATTGCTCTCATAGGACATCATGTTTGAATGTTTGGTCTCCAGTTAGTGAAACTGTTTGGGAAGGATTAGGAGGCATGGCCTTCTTGAAGTAGATATGGCCTTACTGGAGGAAGTATGTCATTTGGGTGGATTTTGATGTTTCAAAAGCTCACTCCAGGCCCAGGCCCAGGCCCAGGCTCTCTCTCTCTCTCTCTCTCTCTCTCTCTCTCTCTCTCTCTCTCTCTCTCTCTCTCTCCTTCTTCCCTTCCTCCCTTCCTCCCTTCCTCCCTTCCTCCCTTCCTCCCTCTTTCTCCCTCTTTCTCTGAAACTGGCAGATTAGATGTGAGTGTGAAGCTATTCAGCTACTGCTCCATTAACATGTATGGCTGTCTGATACTTTGCTCCCCACCATAATTGAAATGGACTCACCCTCTGAAACTGTAAACAAGTCCCCAATGAAATGCTTTCTTCTATCAGCTGCCTTTATCATGGCATTTTGTAACAATAATAAAACAGTAACTAATAAAGTGAGCATTTCTCTTACCTCTAATTCAGTCTAGTAATTATGTCTCATTATCTCTAACAAAGAATTGATCAGTCTCTGTTTTAAATAGTCTCAGAAGCAGAAAATTCTTTTTAGTAATGCATCACTGAATTACACTAATGAACAGCTTGTATACCTGACACATTGTCTTAGCTTCATTTCTGCTGCTGTGATAAAATATTCCTGACAAAATATTCATCTTACAATTTCAGATTACAGCCCATCATTGAAGGCAAGTCAAGGCAAGCACTTGCAACAGCTAGTCACATCCATGGTCAAGAGCCAGGAGAAAAGTAATGCATGCATATTTACTTGCATTCAGATTCATCTCTGTGCCACCCACAGTGAGCTGGTCTTCCGACTTCATTTAATAACCACGACAATCCTCTTTAACATGCCCACAGGTGAACCTGATATAAACAATCCCTCACTGGTAGGCTTTCTAGGTGATTCTAGACTGTGTAAAGTTGATAATTAAAACGAATCATCACAGGCATGTCATAATTCTACAAAACTAAAAATTTTTCTTCTCTAAAAGTTCTACATTAGAGAACTTTTGTACTACTTCAGTTCTATACAGCAATGAGTAAGACTCCTTCCTTTTCTCCTTGTTGGCCTCTCAAATACCATCACACAGTTAGAATGCCTCTGTACAGTTACATTTTTCTACAGTTCCTTCAGCAATACCTCAAAACACATGACTTCTGTCTCCTTTGACATTGTGACTCCACTTGTCTACACTTTGGTTTGCCAACATTTTAAAATATAATTCCCCTCTCACTCCCTCCTTCTTGATTCACCCTTGCAATTCTCTGAAATACTCAGAAAACTGGGGTCAAAAGGCTTAAAGTTGCAGTTTGGGTGTCAACTCTTACGATGTCATGGACCATTTTTCCTTTAATAACACATTTTATCAACAACTTTAGTACAATTCTTGACACATGGTGCATTTTGAAAACATTTGTGACTCAAAGTTCTGACAACTAAAAACTCTCCAGAGGGTTTTCACATTAACCTGTTACATTTGGGCTCTTTTATTTTCCTTCCCTGAGTAATGGTGGTTTAGCCCTCGTCTATGTTCGTAGCCCAAATTCTATAGTAGGCCCCTCATTGGTTTTGTTCTCACTGCAGAGCTGAGATCTGTAATGGTGTCTACCACATGTTATTGATTTATCAAATACTGATAAGCTAAACAAATCTGATGCAGAAACCATGATTCACTATTCTTACTTCACGATTGAATTCCAGCCATGAGATTCAGTTAGTTGACATCACTTAAAGTCTAGACTCAGCATTAGTTATGTCTCTAAATTCATATTTCTTTGAAATTTAATAAGTATGCTTTTACAGCCTTACCTACGACATTGATGAAAACACTGGACAGGCCGGAGCCAAGACTGGAACCCTTAGATGCTCAGCAAGAGACACTCGGATAAGGTAGTAATGGGTCAGTATCCATTCTCTGAGGCTGAAGCAGCAAAAACAGCTTAGAATCCATTTAAGTCTCGAGGGCTTTTAAATCCATTGTTGAAGACAAAAGAGTATTTAGTATATTAAGTGTTGGAAAGTGTCTTTTTCCCCTAAGTCGAAATGGTTCAAAATCAGCCATTTCATATTAAAATCATATAAAAGCACTCCCTAAGTGCTAATTAATATTTCACTTTTTAATTTACTAAGGCTTTGCTTAAATAATCTATCCTGATTATGTTGGACTGTACCCAGAATCCACTCCTAAAACTCAACGTAGTTGCCCACATGTTTTCTAACCAACTGCACCTGTGTAATGATGCCTTGGATTTGAACCTAAAGAACAAGACATATGCACAAGAGCTGAGGGGCACATTCTACATGCTTTCTATGTGTGTGTGTGTGTGTGTGTGTGTGTGTGTGTGTGTGTGTGTATCCTTTCACTGAATTGTGTTTTACTACTAATGACTTGAATTTTAGTCTCCTTGCAGAGATGCTTATGTTCACACAAGAGTTCTTAAAATAAAATCCTATTCCTCTTAGATCCAGGTAAATGTCACTAAAGTGCCTCTTGTAAGCCTGAATCTGAAGGCATTTCTAATAGCAAATAGTGTGGTGGTATTTTACACTATTATAAATGCCTTCTTTCATCTTAAATAATATGGGTAACCCACTAGGAAGAAATTGCATAAAGGAGGTTTATACATGACCTTCACATAATAAATGTGAATTTTAAAGGGCTGGTAGAAAAACATTATCAAGCAGGCTTAAAGCTGTTGAATATTTGAATTTAAAATGAATGCACATATATCTTGAAAGAATGCCATACATGATAAACAGAGATCCTTTTACATAGACATTTGCCTAAAAGATATTAGGAAAACAACTAACACTATGGAAATGTCATATGAAAACCTACTGGTAGATAATACCCACCCCTTAGGCCATATGATAAAACCCCCAGCATTATATGTGAGATACTCTCCTTTTGAGTTGTTGACATTGTTCCAGAAACCCCCCAAAGCAATATAAGCTGTTGTGGTTGCTCTTTGTTGTCAACCAGTACTTGGTAGTACCACCCTATTCTTGACTAAATACATTGTTAACAATCGATGGAAACGTTGTCACTAATCTGGAAGCTTTCTCTCTGCCAGCTAGCTTCCAGAGTGCTGAAAGGAGCTATGAAAACTTTGGAAGGGGAGTAACCAACAGCCTTACAGATCTGTGAACCATATGAACTATAATAATGATTAGCAGAACAAAATGTTCCCATGGGTGAATAGTGGCACAGATATTATAGGGGTAACCAACTGCTTTCTGGTTGAACTTGAGACCCACTCCATAGGAGGAAACACATACCTGGTATGGGAAGCCTAGCCATGAACCCATGGTCAGGAGCTGATAGGCCCCAGTCATGAACCTACCGCTATTATTCTGCTAAACAAACAGAATGTCAAACTACCCTCTATGTTCTTATCCCTCTATCCATGTCTTAGTGCAGCATTCAAACCTCACTGGAGAAATATTTCTGTACAGCAGATGGTGATTAACACAGAAACTAAGAGCAGAGAGCACAACTTTCAGTGAGCTGCTTAGTCCCAAATAAGAAATCTATATCATACTCCTTCCCCAAGGCTCAGGGACCATTGTCAAAGAGTGGGTGGAAAGATTGTAAGAGCCAGAGATCAGAGAAGACCAGAGCAAAACATTGTCATTTAGACATAGTAAGACTGCTACACCCATGAACTCAGTGCCTGTGGTTGTATACACAAGACCTATCTGTTCAAGATCAAGACAATCAACATTCTAGGATGGAGAGGGGAGTGGTTCACAAGCCCCCACTCCTAACTGAGGAACTATGGATAGTTAATGGTTTCTAGGGAGGGAACTTTGATTTTCTTTTAAGTATTCATCCATGTTCCAGTGGATGGCCCTACACCCAAAACTATATGAACAGTGCAAACTGGAGTTGATTGGTTATTTTTTTTTAAAGAAAACATGAAGTTGGTAGGATAATAGGAATTGGAGTTATAGGTGGTTGTGTGCTGCCCAACGTGGATGCTAGGAACCGAACTCAGGTTCATTGCTAGAGCAGCAAGTACTCTTAAGTGCTAAGCCATAGGCCAGACATGATGGCACATGCATTTTAACCTAACATCAAGAAGGCAGAGGCAGGTAGATCTCTGAATTAGCAACCAAGGAGGGCTACATAGAGATAGCTATCTGAAAACAAAACAGAACGTGAGGATAGAGCTACAAATTGTATCTAACATGATCTTTTTTTTTCTTAAAAATATAATTTGCGAGCAAAAGTGCAATATCCATACATGGTACAACATGGGACTCATTTTCTGTGATTTGTTTTCCTGTTTTGTTAATTTGCAATTAATAGTAGAAGCCAAAAGAGGAGCACAGGAGGAAAATGATTGCATGAATGCAGCATCAATAATGTGTTTAATATTTTTTTTAAAAATGAAAGCAGTCTTAAGCAGCCCAATCTGTACATTCATCAGACAAAAGGTCTAATAATTATTAATGTCTATAATTAAATTAAAATAGGGGAATGTATGGCTTTAAAATTAGAAAGGAAATTATTCGTACAGGAGGCCTTGGACAATGAACCTTGGCCACAAAGACTTAAAATGAGCTACTTTAAATAGGTGATACTTTCTTAACAGACAGATCAGACTGAAAGTTGAAGGCCCAGCACAGAATCCATGTGTCATGCTTTCTTCCAGGAAAGTAATGCTGATGTCGCCGGCCCCAGCCTCAGGCTTCAGGACTGTGCTTGTATGGCCTTTTGGACTATCAATTATTTGTCAAGTTTTCTAATTTGCACTTTGTTCTCACTTGCTTTGAACCATGGCTCTGCTCATTAGCAGAAAAACAGAGAGAGCACAATGAGAAAGGGCAGGAAGCCTCTCCAGCTAAGGTATCCAGATGTTGTGTGTAGGAGTGATAAACATAACTCTATAAATGACCATTCTTCAGCTTTAGCTGGACTTAGGGACAATCCTCATTTTATTCCTGTCGCCATGCTAAAATGTCTGCCCCAAAAGCAACATGGGGAGAAAAGGGTTTATTCTGTTTATAACTCCAGGTCACAGTTTATCACTTAAGAAAGTCAAGGCAGAGCTCAAGACAGCAGCATAAAGGCAGACCTGATTGCTCTTCCTCACAATATAAGCTCTGATCAAGAAAACTCCCCTCCCAGCCAAAGAGGTACAATAGGAACTATGGAGAATGCTGCTTGTTAGCTGACTCGTGGGACAGCTTATATTCAGCTGGCTTTCTTACACAGTTCAGGACCACCTGCATAGGGATGGTGCTGCCCACAGTGGGCTGGGCCCTCCTACATCAATTAACATTCAAGATAGCCTCCACCCCTTACAGACATACTGTCATGCCAATTTAATGTAGGCAATTCCCCAGCTGAGGCCCTCCTCCCTGATGACTCTTAAATTGTTTCAAGCTGACAGTAGAACAAGGACCAAGCATACATACGGTATTTCTCCTAATTTGACAACACTGTAGAGAGCATCTTCATAGCTTTAAGTCCTAAATTACTTTCAAGGACAAGATTTTAAAGAGCTTTGCAGCTAGAGCACCTTTACTGGCTCCAAAGACCTTCGTCATAATAATCTGCTTTCTGGACTGTGAGAAAATAATTCTCTCGGCTTTCTTACATTCACTGCTTCTAATAACATCCCTGGGTCATTAAAATACTATTCTGAAAAAAGACAGGGTTTAAATGATGGTGCCCTTAAGACACCACAGACCTTAATTCCAACTAGAAAATCAGGTGAAAACAAGATTTTTGTCCGTCCACCCCCCCCCCCAAGCTGCATCTTTTGGATGTTCTCCATGCTCTTTGCTAAACTAAACACAAAAAAAAGAAAGAAAGAAAGAAAGAAAGAAAGAAAGAAAGAAAGAAAGGAAGGAAGGAAGGAAGGAAGGAAGGAAGGAAGGAAGGAAGGAAGGAAGAAATTACTATCTGATAAGTATCCAATACAGTCCTTGTGTATTTCCTGACTATTTACTTGTGAAGTATTTTGACTCAAAGGAAACCATTCTTTCTCTAGTTCTTCTCCCAAAGAGCCTGCAGCACCAGAAGAGCATTTGTAAATTAGGAAAAAGAAAAAAAAACAAAGAAATACCCAAACTCTTTAGAGATTAGTAAATGCTGACTCTAAATTGACACTAATTCCTAGAAAACTGAAATACCACTGTGAGTGTGAGCACCTGGGGCTCACAAGGGCCAGATAATGGCTGGGATCTAACATCAATTCTAATTATAGTAGACCCAGTTGGTCTATGGACCAATGTTGTAGTCACTCTTTTCTTAATAAGTAGGTGAAATGGAATTGCCTGGAAACTGGAAGAATTCTATGGCTTGAGGCCACTGGAACTTTTCTTTGCCACCAATATAGGAAATATGGGGAATTTCAGAGGTCAAGGAACAGGCGACCTACCTTGTCCCCATGAGATTCAGTAATTTGTCTTGAACAATGAAACATCGGGTGACTATGAGGTCTAACCTTCCTTGGACCGCAGCCCTATGCAGCCAGAGCACTAGGCATTAAAAACTAAGACCAGGTCAGTATGAAAGGTGGCGATCATTGCCTGGTGGTTTCTCAACCCCGAGTCCATTGCTTTCCTCCTGTCTCTCAGCTCATGCCTATGGCTTCCTGACACCTACTAGGAAGATGTTTATTCTCTATATAGGTTTCCAAATGTACCCATGGCAGGGAAGACCTCTACTAATCAGAAAGATGAAATGTTTGTACTGCACAGTATTAGTCAGTGTTCTGCCTTAGTCATGTCCTGAACCTGTTTTAGGGCATGGAGGTGATGATGAAGATGATGCATAGGTTAAATAACATAGAGTCTCCATTAAAAAAAATACCCTTGCTAAAATGTACCTAATCTGTCCATCTCTGAGAGCAACTCCTGTCCCACACCACTTCCACAGGTAAGCACTACCAGTTAGTTAACAACAAGGGCAGGAAACAGAGTTGTCCTCACTACAATGGGTATATATTTAAGATATTAATTTACCTCTCTATGAAGCGATGCTCAAGAAAGGAAGGTTTTATATGAGCACTGTAGTCGCTAGAACCACCAACTGCTCTGTCCATCATCACATTCATCATTGCTGTTTAGGATCCATGAACCCATTTCACAGGGGAAGGACAGCAGCAGCTCACATCTAATAGTGGCTAACTGAGAGGCCGAGTTGCTTATTAAGGACTTAGTTATGATAATATTTGAAATCTTGTTCCCTTAAGTGAAACTCAGCATATGCTTCCTGACACAAGCTACAGTGCAGCGTGATTATCCCCATTTCCAAAAGACACAGCCTTAGGAGTCAAGGAGTGGAAGTGAGAACAGGCCCTCTCATATTAGGAAACTATTGAAGCTTCCTGCTGTGATGCTCTTGACCTGCTGGTTAGGAGATTCCACTTCCCCTGAAGAGATGCTCCCATCAGGATACACAACATAGAGTTAATTTGAAAGATGAGATTTAAACTTGACAATTTGCTCTATTCCTTTTCTGGGGAGTCTGTTTCTATTTACCCCATGTTTAAACAGGCAGAAACAGACCAAAGAAATTACTCTAGTCTTGTGGGGCTATTTTGGTTGAATGAGGCTTGCTCCGTCAACCCAATAGAAAAGTCTACAAGGGAGGAAAAAGCGAGCCACATTACCAGAATCAGGTGTCTGACACCACAGATCCCCCAACTCCATAATTCTGTGACTATCAGTCATGCAGACAATGTCCCAAGCTTCTGGCATTCTGACTAGACTCCACCCCTACAGTTACCTGGCTATAACCAGGTATGCTCCTCCCCACAGTTATCTGATAGCCCAGCCCACTATAAAAGGGACTGCTTGGTCCCTCTTCGCTCTCTAAGCTCTCACCTTTCTTACTCTCCTCTCTAGCCTTCTCCCTCTCCCTCCCTCTCCCCCTCCCCCTTTCCCTCTCTTCTCTCTTTCCCCCTGCCTTTCTATAACAAAGCTCTAAAACCACAGACTGCCTCTGCTCATCAAGGCCCCTCCTGCTTGAATGATGGGGTAGGCTTTCCCCTAATGAGCTGTCTAACCTCCTGCTCGAAGGCCTTCCTGCACTCCAGCCAGGGACAGGACCAAGGACTCTCACCCGCATGGGAACCAACCAGCACTCCCCTCTCCCCCTGCCCTTTCCTCCCTTCCGTCCGAGCGGACCAAGCTGCCCCTGGGCCCCTTATTTGTTCTCAGCTCTTCGATGGTATCCAGCGTGGGATGCCAGAAACTGAGAACCTGTTATTTAGGACTGCCCCTTGTACACCCCACAGGCTGTATCCGTAGCTTCCCATAGCTAGACGCCCACCCAGGGCCGCATGGAAAGCTTGCTGCAGTCGTTCTGCGTCCACCCAGAGCACCAGAACTCTGGCAGGAAGTGGGTTTTCTCCCACTCCCTTTATTCCTCCACCCTCCCTGCCCCCACAAAGTCTAGCTTGCTGTATAGTTTTATGTCAACTTGTAACAAGCTGTAGTTATCTGAGAGGAAGAAACCTCGATTGAAAAAAAATGCCTTCATAAGACCAGGCTATCAGCAAGACTATAGAGGATTTTCTTAGTTAGAGATTGATGAGGAAGGGACCAGTCCATGTGGGTGGTACCCTTGTCTACTGGTCCTGGGCTGAAAAAGCCATGGAAGCATGTACGTAAGCAACACTTCTCTACGGCCTCTGCATCAGCTCTTGCCTCTAAGTTCCTGCCATGTTTGAGTTCCTGCCCTGATTTCCTTCCACACAATGTTTCCCTCAGCAATTCCTATTGCTTGTGTAACCTCTGGGTCTCTTTGAGTCCTGTAAGTTTCATGAACCTCTGAATCTTGTTTGTGAGCCTCTACTTTCCTCCAGGAGGCTGTTTCATCCAGAGGAATCAGCTACGTGGTGCTGCTTTAGGCAGACCTATGACAATGAAGCAAAGGATAAAAATGAAATGACAGTTGTTCCTTTGACTAGAGAGTTTGTTTTTAATTACTAATGGGGAATTAGGTTTCAAAAACTAGGCACAAACAACTACATCTGGAACATGGAATCTTTTAAAGTGTCTCTCAAATTTCTAAGAATAATGGTAAAGGTTAATGAACACTCACAGCAGCCAAAGGGGGAAAGCAAGACAATTGAGGATCATGACATCTCAGAAAGGATTGTCTTTCTAAACTAGGTGAAGAATACAACCAGCTGAAGTGCAGAAGGAAGATGTGAGACAACCATACTAGAATATAGAGATACTCTCCTGAATCACAGCCTTGTGACTCATTGAAAATAAGGCCTGTGGTAGCTTGCATATTTTGTCCTTGTTTGTTCTCATACAAGTGCTTAATTTTATATGCTATCAATTTTCTTCTATCTGTGAATTTTTATTTTACATGTACGTATGTATGTATGTATGTATATATGTATGTATGTATGTATGTGAGTTAACCTTATAATTATATTCACAGATAATGGAGATGATTAAATTGTAACCTTCATGGGTTTTGAAACACAAAGTACACATCTGTGTATGTCTGCAAGAGACTTCCCAGAAATTATTACATTCAGGGCTGGGGAGATGGCTCTTTGGGCAAAGTGCTTATTGGACAAGCATGAGGATCAAAGTTCAAATCCCCAGAGTTTGCATAAAAGCCGGTTGTAGTAGTGCATGTCTGTAACCTCAGGTTTCCTATGGTGAGACAGGAGGCAGTGACAGGAAGAGTTCCAGAACATCATGGACCAGCTAGGTAGTTAAAGCAGCCATGAGCAACAGAAAACCTCACATCAAACAAGAAAGTAAAGACCAACATCCAAAGTAGGTCTCTGAACTGCCACAAGAACTTGTACACACATATCACACACAGAGACATGCAGAAAATGAAGAGGGGGTTATCCCAAAGGAGCATTGACTAATCCATGCTCATTAACAAAATGGGAAGTGATGGCCCCAGAAGGTGAGACTAGCTGGAAGAAGCAGGCTATGAGAGGCTTGCTTCTGAAGTGCATGACTTGCTCCTCTTATGCTGTCTGCCTCCTGGCCAGCATGAGATGGACAGTTCAGCTTTACTACACGCTTCCACTCTGGTTTTCTATAGTAGGCCCAGGAACCATGAAGCCAAATGACCATAGAATATGGTCCCCCTTAAAACCGGGGGCCAAAATCAAGCATTTGTCATTCTGATGAAGATTCTGACTATCACAGTAACAAACTAACTTGTGACTCTTAATAGACCGGCAATGAATATAGCTAGTAATAAATCTGAAAGGGGAGACGGTGTGCTTTATTTGAAAAATGGGCTGAGAGTTTCTTTCCTTGTAAGAAGGACAGTTATATCCTGATAGGAATAGTTATGTGGAGCTGCAGAGATGGGTCAAAAGCTGGGCTCTACAACACAAATCTATAAACCCCAGTGTTGTCAGGCATCTGAAACAGGCAAACACCAGGAGATCACCAGCCACACAGCCTAGACTAATAGGTGAGCTCCAGGTTCAGTAAGAGGCTCTGTCTCAAAAAGTATGATGGAGGAAAGCAAAGGAGGGAGACACCAAAGCCTTCCTCTCACAATCTAGAGGAATGGAGTCTCAGAAGCAACAATCTCACCTTCATGCCCTCACACTGCCCCACGTCACACTCACACTGCCCTGTCATACCCCACACTGCCCCTGTCACTCACGCAAACACACACACACACAGAGAGAGAGAGAGAGAGAGAGAGAGAGAGAGAGAGAGAGTCTCTGTCACACCCTCACAATGTCCGTGTCACACCCTAACATTGTCCAGGGCAGCCCTTGATGGAGGTAAGGAGCTAGGCACATTAACCTACTCATGAAACAAAATGCTTTGGTGAGGAAGAAAAAAATTTCCCATGGCTCTGGTCTCTTCCCTGCTATAAACCATTACTAGATTAAGGGTGTTTGTTTGTAATTTGAATATGCTATTGCCCAGTTTTTGAGTGAATTAGAGGTTAAAAAAAATAATTTCTTCCACAGGTCTAAGTTCTCATCTAATATATTCTCCCAGAATCATATCATGGGACCTTGTGTGTGTGTGTGTGTGTGTGTGTGTGTGTGTGTGTGTTTATTTTATCAAAGTCATGATAGTAAGTACATATAATCCTGGCAGCTGGGCCCCCATGACAGCAGGATAGCAAAACTTAGAACACATTGAGCTACACAGTTAGATCTGTCTCAAAAGGAAACAGAAAAAGAAACAAAAAAAGTGTATCTACCCATCCTCCCAAAAAATTTAGACAAGGAGATCTTTACTGAAAGACCTGGATACGGGTTTGGGGGAGGGTGGTGGTTGTGGTTGTTGTTGTTGTTCATCAACTTGGTACAAACTAGGTTCATCTAGAAGAGAGACCTTTAACAGATTTAAAAGAAAAATAAAGGGCAAGCCTGTAATGTATTTTCTTTGTTAGTGGTTGATGTTAGAAGGGCCAAGCCCATTGTGTGTGGTGTTATTTCTGGCAAGTGGTCCTGGGTTGCATAAGAGAGTAGCCTGTGCAAACCATCTCCATTGGTTTGTGCTTCAATTCCTGCCTCTGGGTTCCTGCTTTGAGTTCCTACCCTAACTTCCCTTCATGATGTTCTACAACTATGAGGTAAACTAAACACTTTCTTCCACAAGTTGATTTTGAACATGGTGCCTTTATCACAGCAGTAGAAATTAAACTAAGGCACCTCCTAAAGAGGCATTTGAAGAAGAGCAAAATCTTTCCTACTGAAAGTGTTCGAGATGTTACTTTGTCATGTGACACAATCTAGAATCACCTGAGAAGAGAGTCTTAGTAATGTATTACCTAGACCAGGTTAACTAGTAGACATGTCTGTGGGAGATAGTCTTGATTGTGAACTGGTGTACAGAAACCAGTCCCACTATGGGTGACACCATTCCCTAGGTGTAAATCTTCATCTATATAAGAATGGAGGGAATTCACTAAGACTAGGAAGCATGCCTATATTCATTCCTCTCTCTTTCTTCAGGATTGTAGAAGTGATATGACCAGCCATTTCAAATTGCTGGTGCCTTGACTTCTTTACTGTATTAGAGCTGGAATTGTGAGATAAAATAAGCCCTTTCTCCCCTCAGTTGCTTTTGCATTGGTATTTTATCATAGCAATAGAAATGAAACTAGCGGGTCTTCTTCTATGATCCTTCCAGGTCTCCTTAAATCACATCATTGTTCTTTCTTCTTGTTTAAACCCTGACAGTTTATGATGGGAAGGTGTGTATGTAATATAAGAGAAAGGACGTTGGAGTAAAACCTCTCTGTGGTTCTGTTCATACAACATTTTAAATTCTATTTGGGTTTGCTTTGGAAATTTACATGCTGGTTAAGTCTGGATTTGTTCCCAAAAGGTACAGCCCCTGTAACAGAAAGGCTGTGTTTGGAACCAACTACATGAGCTCGAGCTTCAGTGAAGTGGCTAATGAGAACACTTAACAGTTGTGTTTAAATTATCTGAAAATGACAGGTAGCATCGGGCCAGGTCTGGGGAAGAAAGAGATGTTCTCTTGGTTAGTAAGAAAAAGGAGCCTGGAAATGTTCTCAATGTTTAAAAAATATGGTGGTTAGAAAATTCAGAGCCCAGGCCAAATTTGCCAGGTTGGAATTGCCATTGATGCTGCCTCATTGAAGTTCAAGAGATGTTGGACACACACAGCCACTTTAACAGAATGCAAGAAAAAAACAGTAAGGAAGCTGAATCATGAACAGGAAGGGTTATGCCCTTCTTTATTTGGAATTGTGTGTGTGTGTGTAAGAGAGAGACAGAGAGAGAGACAGAGACAAAAGAATGTGTGTGTGTGTGTGTGTGTGTCTGTGTGTGTGTGTGTCTGTGTGTGTGTGTGTCTGTGTGTGTGTGTGTGTCTGTGTGTCTGTGTGTCTGTGTGTCTGTGTGATGTGCATCTATGTGTGGTGTGTGCAATATGTGTACAACCAAAGGAGATATCTTCCTTTATTACTCTCTGCCTTGTTTTCTGAGCAGGGTGTTTCCCTGAGTTTGTAGTGTGCTGCAGCTAGGCTGGCTGACCAGCAAGCCTCTAAGAGCTACCTATCTCCATTCGTAATGCTGGGGTTACACGACTCAGGCCACCAAGCCGAGCTAGTGTGTGAGTGCTGAGAGTCTGAACATAGCAAGCACTTTACCCACTGAGCTCTCTCCTTAGCCCCATCAACCATAGTTTTGGGTCCCACCTCAACTATTTCTACCTTTTGAAGCCTTCATCGCAATTAAGTGGTTTCTCCTCTAGCTATACTGTATGCCACACTATTAAAGGACTTATGTTCATCTAACTCTGATTTTATTTAATAATGGCTTCAAAGGTCAAGAGTCATGATGCTGGCAATTCGCATATGCCAGAGAGAAGCCATAAAGTGTTTCCCTTAAATGAAAAGGTGAAAGTTCTTAACTGGAGGGGGGAAATATGCTGAGGTTGTAAAAGTCTGCAGTGAGAATGAATTTTCTCCCTGTGAAATTATGAAGGAGAAAAAAGAAAGTCATGCTAGATTTGCTATTGTATGTCATACTGCAAAGGTTATGGCTGTGGCCCATAAGTTAGTTAATGTGAACAATACATATGTCATAGAGTACAGTATGACTTGCAGCTTCAAGCATCCTTGGGGGGGGGTGATTCTTGAAATGTTTTCTCCATAGCTGGAGACACCTATAGCCTCTTTTGCAACCACTGATCCCTTTCCTGTTGGTGTTAAATCAAGGAGGGACAACACAGAAATCAATTGCTGGAGTAGGTTACCAGAAATTTTGGACTTTTTTCAAAAATAAATAATAAATGTTAATAATAAATTGCATTTGGCTCCTCCCTCACTTAAACATTACACAGTGTATACATGTATCAATACATCACATGGTACTCCATAAATGTGTACTTTGTAAATAGTTTACGACATGGTTAAATAGATTTAAATTACAATTGTGCGCAATTGCCAACCCGTTCATCTTATATGATGAGTATTTATTTATAAGTCATCTCTCATCGATCCTGTGACTTCTTCAACATCAAATCTTGTTCATTTTTGAATCCTCTACAATTCATACATAGTAAAAGTGTTTAGATTTTTCAAAAAATACACATGTGCAGAAGTTTTCAGAGAAAGCATTGTCATATTCTCCACTGAATTCCAAGTTGACAATAACTACCATACTTTTGTCATCTGTCATCTAAGATCCAGTAAAAAAGAAAGTAACTTTGTCCTCCCTTAAAAGCCACTGACCCCTGCATCACCTGAACCAACTCCACACTCCTGTCTCACATTGGCATTTAGGTTACCAGGCATGTTTTCTGGTTTCCACCTCATTCACAAAGCACCTGTGCAAATGGCAGACTTTGTATGCACTTATGTGCATCTCTAGATTTCTGGGACTTCTTTTTTCCTGAGTTCTCATGAGTCAGCTCTGGTGGCTCGCACATAGCTAATGTAGAAAAACACAAGTCCTCTTGATGGGCCACCTCCCCTCTTCAGGCCCCAGTATTCTTCAACACTTTCTCTTTTATCATTCAGCATTCAAAGAAGGAGCATTCGTTATGCAAAAAAAATCAGAAAGTACAGACTCAGATCACATTGTTTTTGTTAAACAATCAAACCATTGACTGTTCTTTTTTATTCTTCTCTGAAAATGAATCTACCAATATTTTCTTGTCATGTTTCCAAACTCTAACTCTATTTTCATGACAACATCCTTACAGAGACACACTACCCTGATTTTTCTAACCTTTCTTTGCATCTTTTTTATGATATTTTTTATTTTATGCTTATCAGTGTTTTTTTCTGCATGGATGTACACTGTGTGTGCCTGGTGCTTTCAAAGGCCAAAAGTGAGAATTCTATGCAGAAGTCAGGAATTGAACCAAGGTACTCTGTAAAACTAGCAAGTGATCTAAACCACTGAGTCATCTCTCCAGCCATATAAATGGTTTTAAGAATCTGAACTTGGAGCTAGGGAGAACTTGGAGCTTGGAGCTCAGTATATCAGAGCACCAGCTGTTATTCCAGAGTACATGGGTTCAATCCCTAGCACCTACATGTTAGCTGGCAGGTGTGTATAACTCCAGTCCTAAGGGATCTGGTGCCACCTTCCGGCCTCTGTGGGCACCAGGCACACACCTGACACACTGACATACACACAGGTGAAATATCCATATAACATAAATATATTTTTTTTTATTTTCTATCGAAAATAAATCGGAAATTTTCCTTTGGCTCCTTCCATTTGCTCAGTTAGGTATTTAGCAATTGGACAGACATAGTGTTGGCTCCAGAAGCACAGGAATCTATGCACAGTATAAAACAGCTGTGTCTTAACCCAGCCCTGTAGCCACTCCTCTCTAGGCATCAGGGAAGCTAGGTTGGAGCTCTGTGACGGGTCCATGTCCACCAGGATACTGTGAAGTTCCCCCAGCTTGTCCCCTATTGTTCTCGTTCCTTCTCTCTCATTAGTTCTCATTTTCCTACTCTGAAAAGGCCTTCTAATTTCACTCCAGAGCCCAGAGGAACGAGCACACCAAAGGGTTCTTCACCAGAAATGGACGACTCTAACCCAACCTTTTTCTTCTGTCACATCCTCTCCTTGCTGTGTGCTAGAACTGACCACACGTGCACGTGCGCGCGCGCGCGCGCGCGCGCACACACACACACACACACACACACACACTTTACACTTCAGCATAATCCCTTCTACACTTCTCAACAAAACATTCTCATTTGACCTAAAGAATAGATAGCCAGGCAGGACTCCCAGTGGAGGGAGAAGGACAGCAACCCACCCACAAAATCTTTGACCCAAAATGTGTTCTGCCTAAAAGATATGCAGGACAAAGATGGGGCAGATACAGAAGTAATGGCCAACCAATGACTACCCCAAATTGAGACCCATCCAATGGACAAGAACTAATCCCTAACACCATGAATAATACTCTATTATGCTTGCAGGCGGGAGCCTAACATAACTGTCCTCTGAGAGGCTCCACTCAGCAGCCAATAGAAACAGATGAGTGACCCACAGATAGACTATAGATGGATCTCAGAGTGTCTTATAGGAAGGGAAGGAGGACCTGAAGAGGATAGGGATCCCACAGGAAAACTAAGAGTCACCTAACCTGGACCCTTGTGGGTTCCCAGAGACTGAACCAAAGAGTGAGCACGGGCTGGACCTAGGTCGTCCCACACACATATGTAGCAGAAGTGTAGCTTGGTCTTTATGCTAGTCCCCAAACAATTGGAGTGGGGGCTGTCCCTGGATCTGTTACCTGCCTGTGGATCCTGTTCCCCTAACTGGGCTGCCTTGTCTGACCTCAGCAGGAGAGGATGTGCCTACTCTTGCAGTGACTTTATGTGCCAGGATAGGTGAGTAGGGGGTGGGGGAGCTCTTTCTTCTCAGAAGAGAAGGGAGGGGTGATGGATAATCTGTGTGAGGGAGTACTAGGAGGAGATGGGAGCTGCTATTGGGATATACATTGAATAAATGAATCAATTAACTAAAAAAAAAAAGACTAAATACTAGTGTGGGACTAGCTCTCAATACTAGACTTTTATTACAGGAAGTAAGAAACATTCTCTAATTCAACCGTTCAGTCCTTATTCCCCTCAATAAAGTCTGACCCCTTCTCTGGACTTTCACAGTTTGTCATATTTTCTTGGTTCAAAAAAACAAGCTCTTATCTCTGGTACCAAGACTCAACCATTCTGAAATCTGCTACCCAGCTGTCTCTCTCAAGACCATTGAAGCTGACAGTAGAGACCATATTCTGCTTCCAAATGCCTTCCTTCCCCACCCTTCTCCAAGAATAGAGAATCAACAAAGGATACAAATGGAGGTTCTTTGATGTCACTGAGGATTAACAACTTTCAAACAGGATCAAGCCTTAAACTGATTGCCATGTGGGGTTTCACAGTTAGAAAAGAACAGGTTTCTGTGCTCAGAAACATCAGAACGCTCGCTCACCAGAAGAAATTCAGTTTTAAGAAGTGCTACAATCCCAAAGTTCTCAGAGGGCTTCAGGGTACCAATCAAGAGCAGTCCACTGTGGACCAAGGCTGCAGGTGGTCATCTGGGGACTGGCAAGTTCAGCAGGACTCCTGACTCCAACAAGTTGTGAAAATCATAATATCAGGTCTCTCTGCAGCAGCAGGTCTTAGAAGCTGAAAGTACCTTCAAGGAAGAACCCCTCTGTATAGCTCAGCCATTACAGTCTTGGAGGCTGAGGGACTAGCTCTCAATATTAGATTTTGGTCAGTCTATCAGATCCTGGAGGCTGGTTTGAGTGATCTTCTTACCCAAGGCAGAAGCATCAAGTTCATGGAGCCTCCAACAGTCTTACCCTGCAGGTCTTGTAGGCATCCCCCTCTAAGAACAAGCTGGCTGCGAGCCAGTCCTGAAGCTCACTTCTCCACTGCTCCTGTGGCCACTCTGCCTCTGCAGTGCTGTGCTGCATGAATTTGTAGAGATACCTGGGTGCCAATGGGGCCCCAGCTGGCCGACTGTGGGTATGCAAATAAAGTGAAAAGATAGAATTCGTCAAGGAAAAGTTATCAAACCTGTTAGGGAAAGGGGAAGAACCCTGAGCAAGCCAAAGGTTGGGAGAAGTTGACAACCAGGTCCACAACAATCTATCTCTGTGGAGGCAGAGAAACTGAGGTTTCTGTCTATTCCTGATTGCTACCGAGACCTTTATAGATAGCTGCTGTGACTTGCTGCTTCACTCAGCCTGGATTTGTGTTGATGCTGGTACTGTTGTTGTTTGCTTTGTTGTGTTTTCTTCCTGTGGTCACTGCTACTACAGTAACAGCTCCTTGCAGCCTCCCATCTGTAGCTCCTTGCTCTTCCTGGCTTGAACTGCCAGCTGCCAGAAAGCTGCAGATGGGGCTGGGCGGAGGCCACCTATCCCTGACATCATGATGTCCCCTTCCCTTTCTGACCTTAAACGATCTTCTTACCATAGATCATCATCTTGTACCCTCCAGACAGTTCCCCAGTTCTAGCCTGGCTTTCCTCACTCATTCTTGTTGCCCTACTCCCTCCCTGAGATTAGACAAAGGCTCTGGAAGGAGGAAACGCCCCATACAAGGTTACAGCCATTGCCTAACACTTGCCTCTTTCAAAGAACCCCGGTCCTCAATTCTGCAGGCCTCTTCTGGTGGCTATCATCATCACTTCTCTAGACTGTTCCTCAAGCATGGTTCAGTTCCCAGGAGAAAGCCTTTTGAGAGCTACATAGAAATGTGATGAAGAAGAATATGAGAGATTGGCAGAGCCTCAGTCTCAATCATTACAGCTCATCATTCACCACCAAACAGGCATTCCCTACCCAAGGAGCTAAATACAACCAATGTGGCCGGGCGTGGTGGCACACGCCTTTAATCCCAGCACTTGGGAGGCAGAGGCAGGTGGATTTCTGAGTTCGAGGCCAGCCTGGTCTACAGAGTGAGTTCCAGGATAGCCAGGGCTATACAAAGGAACTCTGTCTCGAAAAACCAAAAACAAAAACAAAAACAACCAATGTGGAACATATCTTCCTCATATATAGTTCTTATCACCAGTTAATGTGGATACCATATATTTTCATATAACATAAATGTATATTATTTGTTTGTCTTGCTTTTTGTCCATATCCCACTTTGTTAAGATACTAATTTCAAAAAAAAAGATCCTAATATCATGTAAAGACAAATGTGGGGATTTTTTTTAATTTACTGACATTTTCTAATAGGGAGAAATATCTAACATATAGTACATTTGGAAGATAAGTGAGTGAACCATTGGATAGATGGGTAGATGAATGAATGAATGAATGAATGAATGAATACAGTCCCACTAAGAAATCTTATTTCCTGTAAGTTCATGGATACCCAGTTAAGGTCTTTTATTTCATGCATAAAAACCACATGTTAGTTGATGAAGAAGGGTGGGAAATATTTGGAAAGTGTTGTAGGTCTCACAATGGCTAAAAGAAAGCAGACTTGGGAACCAGAAAAGCAGATGAGAAGCACAGTCTGGTCAGGCTAGAAATGAGGGATTCTCTATCTTTCCAGTGTCTTCACTGCTCAGTCCTTAGACAGGGGAGGGTGAAGTCAGACCAGAGACACTCAGAAAGGAACCTCTTCCTCATGGAATTTTTAAGACAGAAATTAATCCTCAGCAACCAACAGCTAATTCTCCCATGAACTGATCAAGCAATTAGCTTGGATTTAGCGATACTATTCCCTCACAAACTCTTAAACTGCTCTCCCTCCTAGAAGAGAATTTTAATGCGTTTTCTTCTGCAACTGCATGCTTAGATAAGCAAAACCAAATTGTATTAGAAACTTATTAAGCACACGGTAGAATGATGTTTTAAATACAGTTCCAATAAACTTTAGAAGTCAATACTATAAAGACTTGAAATATATTGACTCATTAAAAAAACACTCATACTTAAAGCTTTCTCAGGGGCCAATCAGAACTCTAGGTTCCATTGATTTATAACCTTGGCCAATGTGGCCTAACCACTTCATCTTATAATCAACATCAATCACCAATTTTTATTACAACATTTTGCAAGCAGAGCAAATATATATATACATATTTCTCTTGAGAACAAATTAGACACCCCAAAGTAACTCTTGCAAATAAATACTGTGGGCCATAACATCCTGTGCTACAGCTGACTCATAGAAAAACGTCCTATAAGTGCCACAGAAACTAAAGGGAATTTTATAATATAAAAAAATAAGAGAAATATCCAAAGCAATCCATACACCATAATGGCTATCTGGTGACTGGGTAAAAATTTTTAGTGGCTCAATGACAACATGTACTTTCATTTATGCTTCCAATGGTTGTCATCCAAAGATATTAAGTGTGTCCAAATATCCTTCAGGACAGACCATAACTCACCATTAAGATGATGCAAGGCCCTATTAGATTGACAGGGAGAATACCCCACTGGTTCAAGGTGCTCATCCCTGAGCTGGCACTCAATAGTGAGAAAGTAATGCCCCAACAGAAGACACTGTGCAGGATGGCTAATTGCCAGCTAACACCACCAATAAATCAGCTGACCCATTAATATGTAATGGGCCTCAATTTACTGTTAATTCAGATACTCCCAGCAAACCCAGAGAGCTCTTTAAAGGTAACTGCAGTAATAATTCCCCTTTATGTAAGTCAAATAGAATTACCATCTAATCCTAGAGTTGTGTCCTGGAGAAATAATTATATCAATAAATTATTTAAGCATTCTCAGTGCAGACTACAGGATTTTGGATTCCTGGGTTCATGATTCCATTCTGACTTTCAGGATACCACCACAGCTCATTGTCTCTGTCTTCCTGTGTTTCTGTTGGGAAAAGTGGAAGACCCAGATTATTCTATGAGTAATACATACATATGAAGTTAACACTTTCAACTGCAACAGCAAAAACGATATGCTTCCTTTTGCGATAGCTACAAGTATGAAGATCACTTTTTTTTTCTACTTTCAACCAGAAAGAAATAGCACCATGTTCACTAAGGAATCTAAGAATTCATGGTTAGTTGTGGAGTGGAAGATAGTCATCTCCTCTAGAATTTTTTCCTCCACTGTCTGGTGGGAGATGTACTGAAATAGTCTTGTCCCCAGGACTAACACTTCCTAAGTCACTATGAACTGTTGTGATGTTGGTCACTGGAAAAAGATGCTTGTGTCTTCATTGTGTCTTCATGGCATCCTTCTCTTGTCTCACATTCCTGAGACTTTATCTCAAACAAGGGGCAGCAGTGCCAATACTTTAAAGCATCCCAGCTACCATCCCCGGGTTGTTAATAGAGAAAAATGAGATAATATGCACAATAGCACTCTGCAGAACAGTAAAACCCGGCACATACGCTGGACATGTGTAGGAAATTATTAATACAATTTAGGAATGACAATATTATACACTTAAACTCTCCATAAAAATAGTCCTTCGTGGTCTATTAATCCAAGTCCTGTCTACAGTCTGGTATTTATACATGCAGCATGCCCTCAGAGAGCTATTCTAAACCAAATGTACACATTTTAAAAATTATAATAAGTTCCAAATTACAAATAATTTTTTGAATGCCACTATAACTATTAGAATGAGTAGACATATCCAAATAGCCACAAATGATTTAGAACAAATATGGTTAGCACTGTTATATAGTGTGTTAGTCTTTAAAGGACCAAGCTGCTGCATATAATAGGTTGATATACCAGATTCTATTTTCCTCTAACAAATCCAATAGGAACCCCACCTCCAGCCCCTTTTTCCTCACATCTGAATGATAGAAAATGGTCCCACCTTCCCCTACCAATAGGAACCACATGGACAATTTGATGAACTTAGTTTCTGAAAAGAAAACAGAGTGCCAGTCATGGGAATTCCTAACACATGTACTGCAAGGATTCATGTTAGTTTTGTTTCTTTCATGCATAGATTTTTCAAAATGAATACATTTAATTTTTCTCAGTTCTTCAGTACTTGAAATCAATTTTTCTTAAAATAAAAAAGAGGGCCAGAATGTTTAATAACTATCTTATGATGTGCATAATTTTGCTTGAGTTTGAATTTCTCAACATCTACACTTATAAAATAAAACAGTTGAATTAGTGTTACAACTTTAAACTCATTTACATTCATATCCAAGGCATGAAAACTATATTCCAACTGTCTCTGAGGCCAATCAAGCTAACATCGCAAATGAGAGAAACTCTATAGTCACAAGGCTGTTCTTACTGTGAGCTCTCAGAGATGGAAGCTTTCAGCCAACAGTGAGGTTTGATTTGCCACAAAGCTAAGTGAGGAGTGTGATTTCTCAGCCTTGGGGAAGAAACAGCAGAGGAGATTGGCCCTCAAAAAGCACAGCTTTCACATGTAGTCTCCCTATAGTGGTCAATAGACCAACTGTGCACATGAACATGAAAGTTTAGGGAGGGACTAGAGAGATGGTTAAGAGCACTACCTAAACTTCCAGAGAACCCAGGTTCAATTCCCAGCACTCACATGGCAACTCACAAGTGTCTCCAAAACTCTAGTCTACCTAAAGCCCTCTTCCAGCTTCTGTGGGAACTATTGTATGTGCTGTGTACAGTCATACATTCAGGCAAACACTCATACACATAAAACTGTAAAAATAAAAACTCAAAAAATATATTTTAAAGCCAAAGAAGGCTCAGCAGATTGACAGTTGCTTCAGTCTGCAGATGTTGGCAAGCCCTTCACTTGTCTCCCTGCTCAATGGTTTTGCACCACAGCTGTTATAATATACAGCATATATTTATAGGACTGAGTCATGGACACTCACCAGAAACACGCAGAGTTAGCATGAAAACACAAGGAATACATCCAGTGTTTCATGAGCATGAAAACACAAGGAATACATCCAGTGTTCTACTATACAGTGAGGTGACTAGAGTTCACGAAATCCTATACAAATTATTAACAATGAGAAAAGAAGCACTCAAAGATTCAAAGACTTCAAAGATAAAGGGATAATAAGAAGCTGGAGACATTATTTTAATTTGATACATATACATTCTAAATATATTTATGGGTATACATTATAAACCATACATTTGTACAACTATTATATGTTAAACAAGATATTTTTTTCATGTTTAAGGCAAAGGGAATGCTATTTTGATTTTATCACTACATGTTTCATACATACACACATGTACTGGCTAGTTTTGTGTCAACTTGACACAGCTGGAGTTATCACAGAGAAAGGAGCTTCCGTTGAGGAAATGCCTCCATGAGATCCAGCTGTAAGGCATTTTCTCAATTAGTGATCAAGGGGGAAAGGCCTCTTGTGGGTGGGACCATCTTTGGGCTGGTAATCTTGGTTCTATAAGAGAGCAGGCTGAGCAAGCCAGGGGAAGGAAGCCAGTAAAGAACATCCCTCCATGGCCTCTGCATCAGCTCCTGCTTCCCAACCTGCTTGAGTTCCAGTCCTGACTTCCTTGGTGATGAACAGCAGTATGGAAGTGTAAGCTGAATAAACCCTTTCCTCCCCAACTTGTTTCTTGGTCATGATGTTTGTGCAGGAATAGAAACCCTGACTAAGACAACGCACAAATATGAATTATCATCCTGTATAATTATAATATCTTATAAGAATATTGTTAAGATAATTTTAACTTAGAAATAAATAAGACTTGCATGTTGCATAATTCTTCTGTCAGATCAGAGATGCCCAGAGTCAGAATGGTCCCATTACAGAATGGTCCACAATAACTTCAAACAAAACTAGTGGTTACACCAAAAGGCCAGGGACTTTGCTCTGAGGTTGCGTCTCCCAGTGACATCAGAAGCTACACCATGAAGTCTCACCAACACAACCACCCAAGCCTGAGCTGACCAGGGACACCAACAGACATGCCAATGACACAGGGAAAACCCATGAGGCTTCAACCCTCCACATAGAACTACAGGCAGCTGAGCCAACTCCTAGGAGTTGGGGTGATCCTCCACAGGGAAGAGCAAATCAATTGGTCGCCCAGGGACGAATGGTCAGCCCTAAAAACATACATCCATATATGGACTCAACAGGTTATACTTGAGAATATACATATACATAAAAATACATATACACATATGATAACAACTGATGGTAGAAGAAAAAACTAGTAGCTTCATACTTATTTTCATGGGTGTTCAAAAACAATTAGCATATCAAACCAATATCCTTTATTACTTAAAATATGGCCAATTTTTCAACATGTGTTCATTTAAATTAGAATTGAAAATGTTAAGAATAGGGAGATGGCTCAGTACTTAAGAGCACTTGCTGGTCATATGAAGGGCTCAAGTTTAATTCCTAGTACCCATATTAGACAGCTTACAGTCACCTCTAACAACAGCCAGGAAATGTAATACCTTCTTCTGGTCTCCATGGGCACCAGCACACACATGCACATACACTCAGGCACACATATGCATGCATAAAAACATAATCTTTTTAAATGTAAGGAATATAATTGTATATACAGATAATAAAAATGAAAATGATTTGCAAGTTCCTGATTACTTATAAATGCTAATGCCTGTAGTCACTAAAAATGTGTATTTTCACTATTTAGTTCAGGTTGCAGAAAAATATAATTGAGAAATTCTTTAGCCTGAATAGGCTGAGTATTTTTCCCCTTTGGCATCTGTTCCAGTGACAGGGTGAGCATAACTGTCAGCCACGAGATTCCTGGGTGCTAAGCTACACCTGTAGGAACTGTCAGGCAGAGAGAAACAGCCGGGCTTTCAAATTGTGGCCTCATGGCATGCAGTAGCATGAGTTTAATTTTTTAAATGAACACTACAGGCACTTGATAGGCTTAGAGATAAGGAAGCAATGGGTAGGTGCTCTGTGCCCCTTGTTGGGTATATCTGCAAAATAAGAGCAAATAATACATGCTGTGTTCAGTCACGGTAGAAGGTAAAGGAAAGATTTGTATGATGGTACTTAAAAATAACTATAAAACAACTGTAATGTAATTGTAGCTATTAGTATGCAGAAGGCCCACAGTTCCATGAAGGTAGAAACAGTTCTCCATTACTGCTCCTAATTTTAGACTGCAATCAAGCTCATTTACAGGGCTTTAGGAGCAGGCATACCAGTCTCCCTTTGCAGATACCACCACTTATGGTGAATCTGCCTCATACCCCTCACTGCTCCTCACAGGAGATTCTTTTAGAGTGTCTGGACTATCAAATACCAAGCAAAACATCTTTGACAAGCCCAAGCAATACTGCAGAATAATGGCTGCTGGTACCACCTAAGGTCCGCTGCCTGGATGACCCAACTACAGAACAGACCACAAGGATGATGCTCAAAGCGGCCATGTGAGCAGAGTTGGCAGTGAGAGCACCTGAGATGCACACAGCCCCACACATCGGTGTTTGTGTAGCAGTCCTATGCCACAGTACTGAGAGAAGCGGGCATGGGTGCCTCATCCCTGTAATCCTAGAACTCAGAAGGCTAAGACTCAAAGATTTCTTTGAGTGTGAGATCAGCTCGGGCTACACAAAGAGACCTTGACTCGGGAAAAAGAGAAACAGGAAAAGAAAGCACAGCAACATGAAACCACCCAAAGGATGGCCCCAAAAGGAGAGTTATCAAGAGGAGGAGGGGAGGGGGAGAAGGTAGGGCCTTCCAAAAGCGTCTGCGACTGTCCTCAGCTCATCTGTATAATGCGTGCATTTGCTCCTCTGGCTCCTCAGAAAACATTATCAGCTTTGTTGCATGGTGCTGTGTGGCATGACCTGTCTTCTCAGAAGTAATCATAGGAATAGCAGCCAAAACAGGTGACCAGATAGTAACAAAGGAAGCTGGAAGGCTGCCTTCCTCCAAGCCCACTATTCCTGACGAGCAGTAGCTTCACAACCAACCAGCCAATCAGCTCTCTCCATCAATCCACAGACTACTTGGTTTGGTCTATTGGTTCAGCAAATATTTCCTATTGCCTGCCCAAGCCAGATCTCAAAGTACTGGTACTAGTAAGAGACATTTAAAGTATGGGATGTTTGGGTGCTGAGCAATATCCTACTGCTGCGTTGGGGGATGGGGTCCTGGTTACACAATGTGTTTTAGAAAGGAGGCAAACCCACCAGCAATGGAGGAGTGTTCCTCTTTCTCCACATTCTCACCAGCATCTGCTGTCACCTGAGTTTTTGACTGGTGTGAGGTGAAATCTCAGGGTCATTTTGATTTGCATTTCCCTGATGACTAAGGACTGAACATTTCTTTAGGTGCTTCCCAGCCATTCAAGATTCCTCTGTTGTGAGTTCTCTGTTTAGTTCTATACCTCACTTTTTTTATTGGATTGTTTTTGTTTTTGTTTTTTTTGTTTTTGTTTTTTTTTTAGAGGTTAACTTCTTCAGTTCTTTACACATTTTGGATATTAGCCTTCTCTCGGATGTGGGATTAGTGAAGATTTTTTCCCAACCTGTAGGTTGCTGATTTGTCTTATTGACTCTGTCCTTTGCCTTACTTCAGGAGCTTTTCAGTTTCATGAGGTCCCATTTTTCAATTCTTGATCTTAGAGCTTGAGCCATTGGAATTCTGTTTAGGAAATTTCCCCCTGTGCCAATGAGTTTGAGGCTCTTTCCCATTTTCTCTTCTATTAGATTCAATGTATCTGGTTTATGTTGAGGTCCTTGATACACTTGGACTTGAGCTCCATTGCTGGTGGGATTTGGTACAACCACTCTGGAAATCAATCTGGAGGTTCTTCAGAAAATTGGAAATAGATCTACCTGAAGACCCAACTATACCACTCTTGGGAATATACCCAAAAGACCCCACCATGCCACAGGGACACGTGTTCCTCTGTGTTCATAGTGGCCTTATTTGTGATAGCCAGAAGCTAGAAACAATCCAGATGTCCCAGAACAGAAGAATGGATACAGTAAATGTGGCTCATTTACACAATGGAATACTGCTCAGCTATTAAGAATGAGGACATCCTGAGTTTTGCAGGCAAATGGATGAACTAGAAAATATCATCCTGAGTGAGATAACTCAGACCCAAAAGGACATGCATGGTATGTACTTACTAATAAGTGGATATTAGCCAAAAAAAAAAAAAAAAAATACAGAATACCCAGGATATAATCCACAGAACTCAAGAAGGTTAACAAGCCAAAGGACCCGATGCTTCAATCCCATTTGGGAGGGAGAAGAAAGCAAACACAGGGGGCAGAGGGAGAGGGCATCTCTATAGGAGAGGGGAGGGAGAAGGTAAAGGGGGAACAAGATCAGGTATTGGGGGAGGGAGGGAGAAACAGGAGTGAAGCCCTGAGGGCCAACAGAATGAATGGAAATATGCAACCTTAGTAAGCAGACACTCTGGAATGTACCAGAGACCTGGGAGGTGAGAGTCTCTCGGGACTCAAAGGGACCTTAGATAAAATGGTAGAATCCACCTCCAGTAGAAAGACAGGGCATCAAGTGGAGGGATGGGTTCGCCATCCCACAGTCAAACACTCTGACACAGAATTGTTCCTGACTAAAAAACCTGCAGGGAAAAAAATGGAGAAGATCCTGAGGAAAAGGAGGTCCAGTGACAGGCCCAAATTGGGACCCATCTCAAGGGGAGACCCCAGAGCCTGACACTATTACTGATGCTATTGTTGTGCTGAGAAACAGGAGCCTAGCATGGCTGCCCTTTGAGAGGCCCAACAAGTAGCTGACTGAGACAGATGAAGATACTTACACCCAATCAATTAACTGAAGTCAGAGACCCCTGTGGTTGGACTAGGGAAAGGCTGGAAGAAGCTGAGGAGGAGGGCAACTCTATAGGAATACCTGCAGTCTCAATTAACCTGGATCTCTGAAATCTCTCAGACACTGAGCCACCAACCAGGCAGCATACACCAGCTGATATAAGTCCCCCAACACATATACAGCAGAGGACTACCTGGTCTGGCCTCAGTGAGAGAAGACGCACCCAACCCTCAAGAGACTTGAGGCTCTGGTACCTGGGGAGGCCTGTCAGGTTGGGGGTGTAGGGGGTGGGGTGGGGGAAAGGAGCCAGGGGTTGGGGTGGGGGGAGACATCCTCTTGGAGACTGGAGAGGAAGAATGGGATGAGGAACTGTCAGAGGGCAGGCAAAGAGGGGGATAATGACTGGACTGTAAAAAAGATTAAAGATGATTTTAAAAAGAAAAAGAATTAAAAAAAAAAAAAGGAAGGAGGCAAAGTCTGAGCTGGCAGTAATCCTGAAGAGTATAACAGCTAATGCTCTTGGGATTTACACAGTTTAACTCATTGTCTGAGTGCTTCTGTGGTTTGCAAATTATAATATAATTATAAAATTAACTATATTTGCAAGAAAATAACCAGAGGGAGGTGGGGCACAGTGTGAGCAAAGGTGAGGGAGAGGCCAAGTGTCACCTGCAGCAAACGGTGAGACACATGAACGCAGAAGAAAGAGCCAGGACCATCAGGGCATGTTCGTCCACAAAGCCTATCTCCTGCTCCCCATTCTGACCTTTGCTCCGCATGTCTTCCTCTCCAGTAGAAGTGCATACTTTGGGATGTGTCTCAGAAGTACATTTGGCTGACACTAGGAAGCAGGTTGCAGTTTATTGCTGCTTCATGGGGGGAAAAAAATCTCTAGAAGTGAACTTCCTTTGGGCAGTATGATATCCCCATAAACATAGGAACACAGCTCCAATTGCATACAACTCTAGCACTCCCAAGTAAGGACCAGTAGAGTCAGGGGAACTCCATCAGTGACATCTACATCTAGGAAGCAAAGGGAAGACTTTAATATTCAAGAGTGACTGTCAAAGGTTTCCCTAGAACACTCATCTATAGCTTGTCCAGCCTTGAGCAAGTTTCACCTAGCTGCAAGGGAAGCCACTCATCCAGCTGGAAACTGGGGATTTAGTTCACTGGGGTGAATTGGAGTATAATTATTAGATATAACTGTCGGGTTCTTTCCATGATAATCTCATTAACGTCTTGCTTCTAGAACTAACTGGCTTGGACTCAACTAGACTACAACAGAGAGCAAGAGTTGGAGTCTGCGATGTGAAGTGCTTCATGAAATCCAGCAATTGCCAAACATCCATCAAATGATGTAGGAAAAAACTGACAAGCACCAAATAAACACATTCTTTTGTGCTTCTGGCTTCTTTTCTGTTATATTTTTTTTTAAAAATGAGTATCCAGAGAGATACATTGCATCTTGGCATCTTGGCTTAATGGTTGTCAAAAGTTTGTTTGTTTTGTTTTGTTGTTCCAGGGATGTATTGTATATAATTGTGTATGTTAGTCAAGTGCTCTACCACACAATTTCATCCCTAGTAGTAGTATTTCCACACATACTCTGCTTCTGTTGTTTAAACCTTGTTAGTGTATATGTAGTCTAATTTCATTGCTGAGCTTCACAAAAATAGTATGGCTATGAAATTGTAAAATTGATTAGAATGACTATATATAATGAAAATATAAAGATTTTTTTATATTAGCACAAATATTGTTAGACAGCTTTGCTTCTTTGCTTGCTTGCTTGCTTGCTTTAGCAAAATATACTTTAAATTAACAAAAGAGAAATTTCACCTTCAGTGAGATAGCCCACAGCACAGTGGTTTTTCACAATAATCAACAGTGTTTAGTCCTAGATGTGTTTGCTGTTCAGAACTATGGAATGGAAGGTTTGGAACGTTTGGGGTTTTTGTCTGCTGATCTTTATCTTATTTAAGCAGTGATGACAGGGGTTGGCCTTACACTTGCTAGGTAGGGCACTCCCCCAGCTAATCCAGAATTTAGAAACATAGAAAAGTGTTCTAGATCCAAGTCTGACAAATAATAAGGTAGATAATCAAGTATTATGCCAATTTGGGCTTTTTTTAAAATATAATGATGAGGCTATAGAGGTAGCTCAGCATTTAAGAATATTGGTTGCTCTTCCAAAGAACCTGGGTTCAACTTCCAGCCCCAACATGTTAGCTCACATCCATTTGAATCTTTCCTCTGGTTTCCAAAGGCATCATGCACCATGTGGTACACAAACATACATGGAGTCAATATACTCATATTCATAAAATATATTTTAAATTAATTAAAGGATAATGATAAAGTGACTGGTCTAGATTTCTTCTATACTTATAAAATCCTGTTGAAAGCAATTTCAGAAATGCAATTCCTAAAATATCTTCAACAATTCAGAATTGAAGCCAGATGTTGTGGGCAAACCTAGACATAGCACTCAGGACATATAGTCAG
Organism: Mus musculus; assembly: GCF_000001635.26. NCBI lineage: Eukaryota > Metazoa > Chordata > Mammalia > Rodentia > Muridae > Mus > Mus musculus. The sequence goes on along the minus strand of NC_000069.6, from coordinate 67,647,100 downwards.
CAAGATCTGAAGTTCAAGGTTGTCCTTAACTCTATAGCAAGTTTTAGGCCAATTGGGCTGTATGAGACTCTGTCCTGCTCAAATTTTAAATTTAAAATGAAAATAAAGAATGCAAAATTGGTTGAATATCATATTAGCATCTATCTATTTCAGTATAACAATAACATATAAGTATTTTAACATGATATCATATATATATATATATATTTACATCCTTGATATTTAACAGAATTTTAACATTGCAAATAATGTACATTAGAATTACATTTACATAACACTTTATACATATACCATACACATATTTACATGTATACAAGTACACATATGAATATGTGTTTGTATATATTTTTTCCTATTATTTTATGGATAACACAACCAAAAATACATAAAGAAAATCAGTTCCTATCCAGATCTTTCTCAATATGAAGGGTTTACTGGCTCAAATTTACTTTCGATAATTACTAAAAAAAAAAAAAACAAACAAACCAAAACAATTAAAAGAAAATATTCCAACAAGCTAATAAAAGCACAATAACAAGATGATCAATTTAAATCATGTAATAATGTCTTTTTTTCCCAGAAAAACTGGAGGCATTTTATAGACATCAATTTTCCTGAGAGAAAACACAAACCGCCTCCCCCCTGCCAGGGATTCTTGGCTCTTTATGCAATGTTGAGCCATTACTTGATCTGTGGAGAATTTTATATTCACCACAAGGAAAGGCTGAATCAATAATGTTACTTAAAATGAGCGTGCACTTCTCATCTTCGCAGCACACATCCAACACTGACAAATTAAGCCTCTCAGGGTCCCAGTGAGACTGGGACAGAGTCACAGTCTGTCACCTAGGGAAGGAGAGAGAGAGAGAGAGAGAGAGAGAGAGAGAGAGAGAGAGAGAGAGAAGGCCAATCTACTGGCCTCAGGATTTGGGGAGCAAGGGTGAGGGCTGGACTAAGGCTGGGACTGGGCCTCTGGGGTGAGCTGTGCATCTCACCCAGATCACACAAAACCTCCCACACCAGCCTCACTCCAGCTTTGGATAACAGCGGTCTTGAAACTCAGGCGCCCCATTGTCTGAGGCAGCATAGAGAATGTGTTTTCTAGTGGAATATCTATCAATCAACGCATATCGATTTTCTTTAATTCACAGAGCATTCTTTCTTCTGAAGAGCCTGTGTGATTTGAAAAATGTATCACCTATTTGTCAGGCATGTATAATTCATGAGGACCCTTTCATTCAAGGTCTGCAGTCCAAAGCCAGCGATTCATGAGTTATTAACATGTTATTAGATATGCCCTATTAAGATCTGTAGACATCCAGCCTCTTACACAAAAGCAAGAGAAACACTACATAAATTTTCACTTGCATGATTAGGCTTAGAGGATTCTGATTTTAACACCACCCTATGAATCCATCCCACAGAACAGCCTGCCACAATAAAACCATCAAAAAATTACCCTTGACTTTAAACTCGTTAGCTTAAAACGTCTCCTTATATGAACCTCTCTTAGAATGTGTGTTTTCCTTCCTGTGTACAATGCTTGTCACTACTAACTACTCAACCGGAATTCTTGAGAATGTATCATCAACACAGACTCCTGAATTGTTATTAAATAATCTACTTTATAAGTAACCAACTTAAAATAACTAAAAGTATGTCATTCATGAAGCAACATATGCTTCATATTATATGTAACTAATGCAAAGCAATGTTACGTTTTAGTATGTCCAAAGATATGTGGCAGGAATTTCTATTAGTCTAGTAAGGAAATTTTTGATATCTATCATTGTTTTACATGTAGCAAAAATAGAAGGATAGTTGTCGCCATTCCTAAGGAGGGATATGTAAGTCTATAGTGTGGTGAGCTACTTCTGTTTAATCTCCACAGCTGGAACTTCAGCCTAGTGAGAGTAATAAACACGCTTTGTTCATATATCCTTGGAACCTGCCTAAAACTAGGGATCCAGCAGGCATCGAGCCCAGTGAAGATCCTAGCAAAGAAGTCAAGGAAGGCTCCCTTGGAGAACATTCTAGAGCCTGCCTGAAGCTGAGGGGAAATGAGGTTTTAGCTAGCTAGGTCTTGTGCACATAGGTTGCCACAACCACAATGAGTTCCCGTGTGTAGGAACACACAGTTCTGGTGTGTGGAGAGTCAGGTAGGCAGCAGGCAGAGGTCTCTGACCAGTGGGAGGGAACAGGGAGAGAGGCCTGGTGGGAATCCCAGCAGGCTGGGTAAGAAGGAATGCTACAAGGATGCTGGCCACAGTGGGACCAGGGCCCCAGAAGACAGCAAGAGACTGCAGGGAGGGGCCGGTGCAAGAGAGGAGTCTTGTGAATAGTAAAACAAACCATTATAAACCAAAAGGCCCTGAGAGTCTGGCTTTTTCCAAAAGATATCTTGAATCAGAACATAAGGTAGTATTTTCAACCTAAAAAGAAGGCTCACCTTCTCAAAAGTTCATGAAATGAGCTCAGTAGCCTACAGCAATGCTATTCTGTCTGTCTGAAGTCATTGGGGGAAGGGAGAGGGTTAAATATCAGTAAATAGATTAAATAGTCCCTATATGCCAAAAATATGAAGAAGCTATTGTAAAGACCCCTGTGCCCACCACCAAAGTTTAGTCAACATTCATATTCTAAGATATTTTTTCTTTCTTGTGCTTGCTCAAATTTTTTTAGAAATAAAACATTACAGATATACATTGATCCTGCTGTTTTTCTCCTTTCTCAAGAGGCAAACATCTCCAAATGCATGTTTATCTTTCATGGATGTTCATTGTGTGTTTGTGTAAACTTGTGGTCTTACATGCTTTTATAATTAAAAAACATGTTTCAAATTGTATGTGTTCAATGGCCCTGTCAAGTCCAGAAAACACTGTTCACAGCAGCCACCCATCACGCCTGGCTCTTAACAATCTTTATGCTTCCTCCTCAGTGTTGGTCCTAAGGTCTTTGGTACAGGGAGTATGAAGCAGGTGTCCTATTCAAGGCTGGTTGTTCTACTGTGTCTTATTCTTTGCATGTTGGGTCATTAATCCTAGCCACTATGTGAATGTGGTGTGCTGATGACACTGATAGATATTTGGCATCTTCTCCCCCACTTCTCTCTGATTAGAAGCAACACTGCCCCGGTACAGGGGAACACCAGGGCCAAGAAGTGGGAGAGGGTGGGGAGGGGAGCAGGATGGGGGGAAGGTATAGGGGACTTTCAGGATAGCATTTGAAATGTAAATGAAGAAAGTACCTAATAATAAAATTGGAAAAAGAAGAAAAAATACAAGTTATCTGAAATCGATAAATAAATAAATAAATAAATAAATAAATAAATAAAATGCTCTTGTCCATCTCATCATAAGACCTTGGCATCAAGAGGCTTCTAGACTTTGAGCACTGTAATAAAAATAATACAAAAAAAAAAAAAAGCAACACTGCCATGAACCTCCTGGTGCTTATCTCCTAATGCAGATGTGTAAGAGACAGACATGTATGCATGTGAACTTTTAACACATTGGAGGAACAAAGACTATTAAATGTAATCAACAGTCTAGTTGCTCACCATAAAAATAATAGTGGTGTGTTCAGGTTTCAGAGAACAGTTCGAACCTGCCATTTCCCTTTTCAGGCCATGACTCAGACTATATAAAATCATCTAAATGGAGATAAAGAGTGGGTACCCAGAAGTTGCCCAGAAATTGAAGCTCTGATTCAGTGGCTGTGCCTCTGCAGGGCCTGATCTAAGCTTTAAGTCTGGTTGACAGAGTTGAGTGTGTCTAATTTAAGATATATGCCAAGGAGACCTAAATAGCAAAGGAAATGAGAATAGATGTACTGAGGGAGAAAAAAAAAAAAAACTTGACAGGTCCGGGTGTACATTTCATGGAACAAGTTTCAAACCCCAGGGGTGCATCCAACATCCAGTTATACAACATAAGCTACAGAAAGAGGAGCTCTTCGGAGTCTGATTTTCTTTTCCTGTCTAACAATCTCAGGCCAGGCTAGAGTCTGCATTTATTCACCCAACACTGCTCATTTCTTCAACCATCCTCTGTGGTGATGCCAAAGAGCCACTTGGTCAGAACTTGCCCTCTGGGTAGCTGAAGTGAGAGTGAAAATACCTGAACCGAGCAGCAGTCCCCTGTGGGAGAAAGTAGGAAGAAATGATGTACAGAATCCATTGTTCCCGAGCCAATGGAGGACATAGGTATACATCTCACCAGCTGCCATGGAATCCAAGCATAATTATTCCTAACATCTGGAAGAGGGCCTGTGAGCTGAGCTCTTGGTCCTGCCACTCCTGAAGCTCAGACACACCAGACAGCATGTATTTGGAATCAGAAAAATGGGTACCTTAGATGTATAAGGAATTGGAGGTATCTCATTTAAACCACTTTAAGCTTGTTTTGTAAAGAGGAAAGGCCCAGTGAAGAATTGTGTTCAAGCTCATACAGCAGACTGTAGAAATACAAAGTCTCCAAAGTCTTTATTTTGTGTTCTTTTCCCTGTATTATATGTATTGCACATGATATAATATATGTTGGCAATTTAAAGTTGGCAACTTATCTCCAATGGCTAGCTCAGGGATAGAGCATTTTCCTGCCATACAGAGTTCCATCCATACCATATAAAAACCACTTTTTTTCCTTTACTTCTCATCCTTTCTAAAGATTGCAGTTCAAACACTGAGGAAGGATAATTTTCAATTTGAGGTTAGCATAGTGTACATAGCAAATTCAAAATCACTCTGAACTACATAGCCTAGGTATGGAGAAGGCTCAGCCAGTGATGTGCTTGCTTGCAAGCTTGGAGATCTGCGTTCATGTCCCCAACAGCCACATAAACAGCTGGACACAACACACATACACTTGTAATCCCAGTTTTGGAATGGCAGAGATGGGAAGCTCTTTGGGACTCACTGGTTAGCAGTCTTGCTGAGTTAGTGAGCTACACATTCAAGGACAAACCACATCCTAGAAAAGCAAGGAAGTAATCCTTCAACAAACCTAAAAGAACACAGCCACAAGAACTGAATGCCAACTTTAACAACAAAAATAATAGGAAGCAACAATTTATTTTCCTTACTATCTCTTAGTATCAATGGACTCAACTCCCCAATAAAATGACATAGACTAACAGACTGGCTACACAAACAGGAACCAACATTTTGCTGCTTACAGCAAACCCATCTCAGGGAAAAAGACAGATACTACTTCAGAATGAAAGGCTGGAAAACAATTTTCCAAGCAAATGGCCTAAAGAAAAAAGCTGGAGTAGCCATTCTAATTGCTAATAAAATCGACATCCAACACAAAGTTATCAAAAAAAAAGGGGGGAGGGGCACTTCATACTCATCAAAGGTAAAATCTTCCAAGAGGAACTCTCAATTCTGAATATCTATGCTCCAAATAAAAGGGCAGCCACATTCGTTAAAGAGACTTTAGTAAAGCTCAAAGCACACATTGCACCTCACACAATAATAGTGGGAGACTTCAACACACCACTTTCACCAATGGACAGATCCTGGAAACAGAAACTAAACAGGGACACAGTGAAACTAACAGAAGTTATGAAACAAATGAATCTAACAGATATCTACAGAACATTTTATCCTAAAACAAAAGGATATACCTTCTTCTCAGCACCTCATGGTACCTTCTCCAAAAATGACCAGATAATTGGTCACAAAACAGGCCTCAACAGATACGAAAATATTGAAATTGTCCCATGCATCCTATCAGATCACCATGGATTAAGGCTGATCTTCAATAACAACATAAATAATAGCCAAAATTCACGTGTAAACTGAACAACACTCTTCTCAATGATACCTTGGTCAAGGAAGGAATAAAGAAAGAAATTATGGACTTTTTAGAGTTTAATGAAAATGAAGCCACAACATACCCAAATTTATGGGACACAATGAAAGCATTTCTAAGAGGAAAACTCATAGCTCTGAATGCCTCAAAAAAGAAACTAGAGAGAGCACACACTAGCACCTTGACAACACACCTAAAAGCTCTAGAACAAAAGGAAGTAAATTCACCCAGGAGGAGTGGACTGCAGGAAATAATCAAACTCAGGGGCGAAATCAACCAAGTGGAAACAAGAAGAGCTACTCAAAGAATCAACTAAATGAGGAGCTGATTCTTTGAGAAAATCAACAAGATAGATAAACCCTTAGCCAGACTCGCTAGAGGGCACAGGGACAGCATCCTAATTAACAAAATCAGAAATGAAGAGGGAGACATAACAACAGATCCTGAAGAAATCCAAAACACCATCAGATCCTTCTACAAAAGGCTATACTCAACAAAACTGGAGAACCTGGATGAAATGCACAAGTTTCTAGACAGATACCTGGTACCAAAGTTAAATCAGGATCAGGTTAATGATCTAAACAGTCCTATATCCCCTAAAGAAATAGTAGCAGTCATTAATAGTCTCCCAACCAAAAAAAGCCCAGGACCAGATGGGTCTAGTGTAGAGTTCTATCACTCCTTCAAAGAAGATCTAATTCCAGTTCTTCACAAACTATTCCACAAAATAGAAGCAGAAGGTACTCTGCCCAACTCATTCTATGAAGCCACAATTACTCTGATATCTAAACCACAGAGAGACCCAACAAAGAGAGAGAACTTCAGACCAATTTCCCTTATGAATATCGATGCAATGATCCTCAAAAAAAAAATTCTTGCCACCCATATCCAAGAACACATGAAAACAATTATCCATCCTAACCAATTAGGTTTCATTCCAGGGATGCTTTAATATACGGAAATCCATCAACGTAATCCACTATATAAACAAACTCAAAGACAAAAACCACATGATCATCTCGTTAAATGCTGAGAAAGCATTTGACAAAATCCAACACCCATTCATGATAAAAGTCTTGGAAAGATCAGGAATTCAAGGCCCATACCTAAACTTGATAAAAGAAATCTACAACAAACCAGAAGCCAACATCAAAGTAAATGGTGAGAAGCTGGAAGCAATCCCACTAAAATCAGGGACTAGACAAGGCTGCCCACTTTCTCCATACCTATTCAACATTGTACTTGAAGTCCTAGCCAGAACAATTTGACAAAAAGGAGATCAAAGGATACAAATTGGAAAGGAAGAAGTCAAAATATCACTTTTACAGATGAGATGATAGTATATATAAGTGACCCTAAAAATTCCACCAGAGAACTCCTAAATCTGATAAACCACTTCAGTGAAGTAGCTGGATATAAAATTAACTCAAACAAGTCAATGGCCTTTCTGTACACAAAGGATAAACAGGCTGAGAAAGAAATTAGGGAAACAACACCCTTCTCAACAGTCACAAATAATATAAAATACCTTGGTGTGACTCTAAGGAAGTGAAAGATCTGTATGATAAGAACTTCAAGTCTCTGAAAAAAGAAATTAAAGAAGATCTCAGATGGAAAGATCTCCCAAGCTCAAGGATTGACAGGATCAATATAGTAAAAATGGCTATCTTGCCAAAAGCAATCTACAGATTCAATGCAATCCCCACCAAAATTCCAACTCAATTCTTCAACGAATTAGAAAGAGCAATCTGCAAATTCATCTGGAATAACAAAAAAACCGAGGATAGCAAAAACTCTTCTCAAGGATAAAAATACCTCTGGTGGAATGACCATGCCTGACCTAAAGCTGTACTACAGAACAATTGTGATAAAAAAAATAAAAAAAAAAAAAACCTGCATGGTACAGATATAGTGACAGACAAGTAAACCAATGGAATAGATTTGAAGACCCAGAAATGAACCCACACACCTATGGTCACTTGATCTTTGACAAAAGAGCTAAAACCATCCAGTGGAAAAAAGACAGCATTTTCAACAAATGGTGCTGCCACAACTGGTGGTTAACATGTAGAAGAATGAGAATTGATCCTTTCCTCTCTCCTTGTGCTAAGGTCAAATCTATGTGGATCAAGGAACTCCACATAAAACCAGAGACACTGAAACTTATAGAGGAGAAAGTAGGAAAAACCCTCGAAGATATGGGCACAGGGGAAAAATTCCTGAATAGAACAGCAATGGCTTGTGCTGTAAGATCGAGAATTGACAAATGGGACCTCATGAAACTGCAAAGCTTCTGCAAGGCAATAGATACCGTCAATAAGACCAAAAGGCCACCAACGGATTGGGAAAGGATCTTTACCCAGCCTAAATCAGATAGGGGACTAATATCCAATATATATAAAGAACTCAAGAAGGTGGACTCCAGAAAATCAATTAACCCCATTAAAAAATGGAGCTCAGAACTGAACAAAGAATTCTCACCTGAGGAATACCGAAAGGCTGAGAAGCACCTGAAAAAATGTTCAGCATCCTTAATCATCAGGGAAATGCAAATCAAAACAACCCTTAGATTCTACCTCACACCAGTCAGAATGACTAAGATCAAAAATTCAGGTGACAGCGGATGCTGGCGAGGATGTGGAGAAAGAGGAACACTCCTCCATTGTTGGTGGGATTGCAGGCTTGTACAACCACTCTGGAAATCAGTCTGGCGGTTCCTCAGAAAATTGGACATAGTACTACAGGAGGATCCAGCAATACTTCTCCTGGGCATATATCCAGAAGATGTTCCAACTGGTAAGAAAGACACATGCTCCACTATGTTCATAGCAGCCTTATTTATAATAGCCAGAAGCTGGAAAGAACGCAGATGCCCCTCAACAGAGGAAGGGATACAGAAAATGTGGTACATTTACACAATGGAGTACTACTCAGCTATTAAAAAGAATGAATTTATGAAATTCCTAGGCAAATGGATGGACCTGGAGGGCATCATCCTGAGTGAGGTAACCCAATCACAAAAGAACTCACACAATATGTACTCACTGATAAATGGATATTAGCCCAGAAACTTAGAATACCCAAGATATAAGATACAATTTGCAAAACACATGAAACTCAAGAAGAACAAAGACCAAAGTGTGGACACTTTGCCCCTTCTTAGAATTGGGATCAAAACAGCCATGGAAGGAGTTACAGAGACAAAGTTTGGAGCTGAGATGAACGGATGGACCATCTAGACACTGCCATACTCAAGGATCCATCCCATAATCAGCTTCCGAACGCTGACACCATTACATACACTAGCAAGATTTTGCTGAAAGGACCCAGGTATAGCTGTCTCTTGTGAGACTATTCCGGGGCCTAGCAAACACAGAAGTGGATGCTCACAGTCAGCTATTGGATGGATCACAGGGCCCCCAATGTAGGAGCTAGAGAAAGTACCCAAGGAGCTAAAGGGGTCTGCAACCCTATAGGTGGAACAACAATATGAACTAACCAGTACCCCGGAGCTCGTGTCTCTAGCTGCATATGTATCAGAAGATGGCCTAGTCGGCCATTGGAAAGAGAGGCCCATTGGTTTTTGCAAACTTTATATACCTCAGTACAGGGAATGCCAGGGCCAAGAAGTGGGAGTGAGTGGGTGGGGGAGTGGGTGGGGGAGCGTGTGGGGGACTTTTGGGATAGCATTGGAAATGTAAATGAAATAAATACCTAATAAAAAATAAATAAAACTAGAAATAGAAATAAGAAGCCAGAAGAAGAAGGAGGAGGAGGAGGAGGAGGGAGAGGGAGAGGGAGAGGGAGAGGGAGAGGGAGAGGGAGAGGGAGAGGGAGAGGGAGAGGGAGAGGGAGAGGGAGAGGGAGAGGGAGAGGGAGAGGGAGAGGGAGAGGGAGAGGGAGAGGGAGAGGGAGAGGGAGAGGGAGAGGGAGAAGAAGAAGAAGAAGAAGAAGAAGAAGAAGAAGAAGAAGAAGAAGAAGAAGAAGAAGAAGAAGAAGAAAGAAGAAGAAGAAGAAAGAAGAAACAGAAACAAGACCAGCTCACAGTTGATGCCCTGAGAGTGAGAAATTGTGCTTTGCTGTAAACCGTTAAGATTTTGGAGCTCTTTGTTATTGCCACATAGCCCAGGAAAAGCTGACTTATACAGTGAGCAACAAATAACAATAACAGCAAAGATGCTTAATCGGTCATCATTAAACCACTCATAGAAAATTATGAACAAACAGACCAACCTCATATTATTTTTGAAGATGAGAACAAGTCATAACTGATTAATCTTTTTCTTTGATGAACATGCTTCCACATTGCACAGGACTTCTTTTCCAAGAAAGGTATGAGAAGTTCATTATGAAACCAGCTGCTTTATCTCACTCACCACTCTCAGGAATGCAAAATGAAGGCATCCCATGTCAGCACCAATGTGTCTGTTACAGCTGGTGCCTGGAAAGGAAGATGAAGAATAAAGGCAACAAAGAATTCAAGTACCCAAAAAGCGAAGACCTTGGGGTAAAATCTCAAGCTGTTTTCCTTTTCTAAGTGTTTTTTATTTAACTATTTACCTATCTATTACTTTATTAATAGGTGCTAGGTATCAAATCCAGGGCCTGGTGCAGGCTAGTCAGGTATTCTGCCACCTAGCTATATCCTCAACTCAAACTACTTCTCTTCATGCCTATGTCTGATGGTAGTTGCCAGCAGCCTCAGATGCCAATTGGCCATCATCCATATGAACCCAGCAGTAATATCCATTCCACCATTGTGAGAGAGCAAGCTCCAAGTCTCTATCCTTCCAGGCATATCTTAGCTGTTGACACCGCAACAGGACATGCCAAGGTTCATGCCAAGAACCACACAACCAAGTTCAAAAAACATGTTGCAAAAAAAAAAAAAAAATCACATGGTGTTTTAAGTAAGTTTACAATTTTGTGTTTGTCCACATTCATAGCTATCCTGCACTACAGCCCATGGGCTACAGGTTAGACATCTAGCACTACATAATAAATAGGAGAAGCCAGTTGACAGCTATTGAATGTCTACACGTGCAAGCTACCCTAAGAGCACAGACTAGGTACCTGACTTCTATTAAAGTATAATTCAGTTGGGGAAAGACATGAAAATCAATCAAAATATAATAATCAGATTTTGAGGAAATTTTGGAAAGTAAATAAGTTGATAAAGTTAGACATTGCATTCCAGATTGTTTCTGAGATAGTAAAAAGCCCTTGTGCTACATGACATTTCAGTTGAAATCTAAGGATAAGAGAATTCAGCCATAAAGAGGAAGAGCTGAGGACATGTATTTGAAGCAGGGGGAAAGGGTCACAAAGATTCTGAAGCACAAAAGACCATGACATATTCCAGGAGCAGATTGGCTTTCAAAAAAATGGACTCGTGACTTGAGTCTCAGAGCCAACTTGGTATCGAAATATTTCAGACTGAATCAGAGACAGAGGAGCAGGACTGCTGACAAACAGGATGTTGGGGAGTAGGGTATGGGTTTGATTTTCCTACAAACTGGTTCCCTCCAGTTGTTGAATTTAAGCAAGGCAAAACCATGTACACTGTACAAAAAGATAAATGTTACATCTTAATATGAGGCCTGTGTATAAAAAACATGTGAGGGAAAAACCTGCCTCATCTCTTAAAACCATCAGAGCCCTATCCTGCTTGGAATGGGCATCCAAATGAAGATAAGAAAAGCTCTGTTAAAATTCACCGCATCTGCTCCTGACCCCTGTACCTCCCTCTTCTCTCAAATGTTTCTGGACCTTGGCTATATCATTAGGAGGTATGTGTCATCCTGCAGTAGTTGATAATCCACTTGATTTATGCAATCGAGAAGTAAAGTCTGAGTTACTGTTCTAGGAATATTGTACCCTCAGCAGGTAACTGATACAGCTCTTAGCCATACAACTTAGGAATACAAAAGTTAGCACAAAAAAGTTGGCAACTGTGGTTATCTGCACTGTGCCCACATAAGACCAATCCTACAGTCAATCAAGGAAGGAGGTGGGGCTCACAGGGCTTTACCACTGAACCATTGTTACAGATAGATCCTGGAAGAGAAGCAGTCATTTTTTTGGTTGTGGACACTCTGCTGAGACTATCAGGCTCCAGTCAGTAGTTCCAAACTCTACAGTTACATGAGGGAGAGAGAGAGAGAGAGAGAGAGAGAGAGAGAGGGGGAGAGAGAGAGAGAGAGAGAGAGGGGGAGAGGGAGAGGGAGAGAGAGAGGGAGAGGGAGAGAGAGAGATCTGTGGGTGAGGATGGATGTACAGAAGTGGTGAGGAGTTGAGAATGGTAAGTGAGCAAAACCTATAATATGTAAAATAAATTTTGCTTTCTTCCAATTTTTTGTTTGTCTTTTCCAGGATTTCTTTTTATCATCATGAGATATGCCTTTAAATCCGGGTGTTGTGTGTTGGGGTGCCCAGGACTGGGTGAGGTGGAAGTGCTGGGTTCTGATGATGGTGAGTGGTCTTGGTTTCTGTTAGTAAGATTCTTATGTTTGCCTTTTGCCATCTGGTAATCTCTGGAGTTAGTTGTTATAGTTGTCTCTGGTTAGAGCTTTTTCCTCTCGTGATTTTGTTAGCCTCTATCAGCAGACCTGGTAGACTAGTTCTCTCCTGAGTTTCAGTGGTCAGAACACTCTCTGCAGGCAAGCTCTCCTCTTGTAGGGAATGTGCACAGATATCTGGCGTTCCGACCTGCCTCCTGGCAGAAGATGAAGGCCCGAAACAGGGCCTGTCCCAGAAGCTGTGTCACTTTGGCCTGTCCCAGAAGCTGTTAGCTTCTGTAGTCCACACTTTCACCTGCTCAGACTAGTCTCAGAGGGATCTGGGAACCAAGATGGCGCCCCCAGGTGCTCTGGCAAAGCCCTCCAGGACGGGGCACACACCTCTCCTCTTTTCCAGGTTTTCTTAAGGGATTTTTTTCATTTCCTCTCTAGGGACCTCTATCGTCTCCAGAAGGTTTGTTTTAAAGTCATTTGCTTGTGCTTCAGCTGCATTGAAATAGTCAGGGCTTGCCGGGCGTGGTGGCGCACGCCTTTAATCCCAGCACTCGGGAGGCAGAGGCAGGTGGATCTCTGAGTTCGAGGCCAGCCTGGTCTACAAAGTGAGTTCCAGGACAGCCAGGGCTATACAGAGAAACCCTGTCTCGAAAAACCAAAAAAAAAAAAAAAAAATAGTCAGGGCTTGCTGTTGTAGGATAGCTGGCCTCTGGCAGTGCCATATTGCCCTGGCTATTATTGATTTTGTTATTACACTGGTGTTTAGGCATCAGGGTTTGAGATTATTGTAGGTCTAGGTGCTGATTTCTGGATTTGTCTTTGTTGGATGGGTGTTTTGTTCTTTGGCTTCTGTGTGCTCTTTGGTCTTTGTGTTCTAGATTTCTGGTGGCCAGTGTGGCTTCTAATCCAGTAAGGAATTTCTAACCATGCTTGACTTCTGTTAACTAGCTTGGCCTTTGGTGCAGCAGGGGTTCTCTGTTCTTCTGACTGATGTGCCCTGAGCAGCTGGAGTCTGCTGGAGTTAGGGGTCTGGGCCAAGCATGAAATTAATTCTTTAAAAAGTTAAAACCAAGATGGACAACACTTTAGGAATGGCAGCCTGAAGTTGTCCTCTAGCATTCAGATGTGTCCACATACACAGGATTGTGCACATACATACATACACACACATAAATACATACCAAATACACACACACACACAATACACATACACTTAAAATGCAGTACACACACTACAGACACACACATACACACATGATTTCGTGGAAGAGAAAAGAGAAAATTGGGTACTCAGTCTAACCATTGGGCAGCAAAATCTCTGGAGTGTTCAGGTAGTTCTGAGCATCCGGTTTGTTATAAGAGTCCAGGTGCAAAAGAAAGAACAAAGAGTTGCTGACAGGAAGTAGGGTCTTCAAGGCACATACTATTTACAAAGTATTTTCTGTGAGCCCTGAGTTCTTTTTCTCAAGTAAGCTTACAATAAGGAAACTAAGACAGGGGACCTCAGTGGTATCTCCCTACATGTGTGGCTCCCCCCGCCCCCTGTTTCTCCATAGAATTTGGGTATAATTATTACCTTTTCAGGTCTTGTCATCCTCTTGTTCTCAGTAGTTTAACTAGATCAGACATAAAGCTTGGGACAAGATAATAGGACTGTTGGGGACTCAGGACTTCCTAGCTAAGAGACAGTTTTCTCACTGGATTTTTCAAATGAGCAGATGGAAGAGTTCAAGTCTATGGCAGAAAAGAAGGAAGCAGAATGTATATTAGTGAGTGTGGAGGAAACTTGGAGAAAGTGGGCAAGAATTGGGCAGAGCTAGGGCAGTTCAGGTGGTAGCATGTGGGCTCCTGCTGCAGGCCTTCCCTAAAGCCAGCCTCTACCATGTGGATTGTAGGAGTCCATCAATTACTATTTTCCTTCATCACCTTTGACATGGATTTTTAAACCACCAGCAAGGAAGTCATTAATCAGTGGACAAAGAAGAGAAGGAGCTGTACCAAGGAGTGCTCATGGTATGTGGTGATTAAAGGTTTCAGTTGAGTCAGCAGAGTTCACAGAAGGCTTGATATCCCAAAGGTCACCAGGAGATTTGGCAAGATCTGCTACAACACAGTGGTGACTTGGTAACAAGGTTCTGCAATAGTGTGGAGTGTTTTCCATGCCTGTGTGTTATTTATATGGCTACTATTCCATCATGTGGAATAAGGGAGCACCCTGGATGGAGAGTGGAGATCCAGGCATCTTTATTCCAAGTATATCTCAGAATTGACTAGCTGTATACTTTGAGCAAATCACTATTTAAACTTCTTGAGGTTTAACAGTTTGTATATCTCTCAAATGATTCCACCTGTCTGGTTCTCAGAAAACCATAAGCACACGTATACACACACACACACACACACACACACACACACACACACACACACACAAAGTCTCAGTATCTGCTATTTCCAGCAAATTTATACTGTTCAGAAACTGAACAAGGAAAGCAGTCACCCAGGTCTTCCCAAGTCTTGTTAGCATTCTCCCTTCGCTGCTAATCTATATTCTTTGTGTTCAATTTCATCCCATGCTGATCACTTTACCAAAGGCTATGTCACAGTGTGCGTAGCCTGTTCAGAGCTGTGGTGCACAGCCTTTGCCTATGGCACCTGCTGTTATTTTCCTCAGCTGAAAATTTCTCCATGTGTACTCTGTGTTCTGGAGTACCCTGTGGCTAGGGTACACTAACAACCCAAGACAAGAGTGATGGGTTCATGGTGTCTGTCCTAGAAGTTATCACAGGCCTTTACTCCTAAGAAGGCAATTGTTTCTCAAGTAGCTATGGTCTTAGCAAAGTTGTTGTTGTTGCTGCTAATGCTTCATGTAGCTTTGTTTGTTTGTTTTGTTGTGTTTTGAGACAAGGTCTCACTGTACAGCCCCGGCTGGCTTAAAATGTAATATGCAAATCAGGCTGACCTAGAAAGTCACAGAGCTCCTTCTGCCTCTGCATCCTAAGGATGAAGTAAAAAAGGTTTTGCCATCGTTCTCAGCTTACAGAGTCTTTTCTAGGGTCTGAAGTGTGCTCTCTTTTTCTTTCTTTGTAGCCTAGACATGAAACAAAACTAGCAGAAAAAGTTAGGAGCCATCAAAATGCATCCCTCTTATTTAGCTCAGCTGGGATCAGGAGGAGAGAGGTTAACTTTTCAACAGGGCCACATACCGTATATATCAGCCCTAACAATGAGGCTTTTATTTCCCTGAGTCAGCTTTAAAAATAATGTTGACTTTTATGGTCGATACATTATAGATCACCATATTTATGTCAAGACATATTGGCATGAAAATAAATCAATGAAAATATTAATACACAAGCCTTGTGTTTAAATGAAACCCCTTGCAGCTCCACAGTTCCCCTCATATTTCAATGTAGGGCTCTCAGGGACCTCACATTGGACGTGTGTTACTGAACATGAAATCAAGGCTCATTTTCATTCTCCACAATGACTGCTTTTAATCAGCCTTGTACAGAATCAGCTTCAAATTTTTCCACTTTGTTCTTTTACCACAAACATACATAACTGCCTCCCATCATTAATAGGAATGTCAATTCTAATTTATGGTTTGTGCTTAAAATATCTCAGAGCAAAGCTCTGGCTGATATATTTTTTAATAAATGAAACTCTGTATTTGGAGACCTACTTCAATCACTATTTTCCATCCACGTTATATTTTACAGACATATATTTCAGAAATCAAGCTCATAATTTAGAATTTTTTAAATGGGTTAAAATAACACATTCTTTTCCACGTGTCATCTCTTTTGGATGCTCTCTACCCTCACAGATGCATGAACCAGCCGCTTACAGCACTTCTAAGGGACCTGTGCTCCCAGACTGGGACATTCAGTCACCAAGTGTGGTTTATTCCTAACTCCATAATTGCTGTCACCCCAGCCCCAGGCTTTAGGAAGGACCACACAGACAAAAAAAAATATGTTAATGTTAGTTCACAACTGTCAGTCCACACTGTGTGAATGGCCTAGCTACCGGGACCAATCACCACGTCCTGGAAGCATTTCTTTACCTCTGTGCAGAGATTAGATCTAACCAACAAGAGCAGATGCCAAAGGATGCCCTATCAGGGTTCAAATGTCCAATATTTGAATACTGCAACACATCTAAAAACCTCAATAAATACTCAATAGAGGTGGGAAAAAAAAAACCCTTCCTGTTGGAACATAGCTATCTTGAGTGCATGCAACCCAGAGGTCGTGGGTTGGACATACCTGCTGGGACAGGGAGAATTATGGGAGGCCAGGAGAAAGCACAAAAAGAACAGAGAAGCAGTGAGGTAGAAAATGGGAGAAGGGTGACACAGCTTGGCTCAGGCAGAAGTCTGGTAGGCCTCCCTCATCTCAGACTCAGCTCATCTGCCATTCCATTCTGCCTGCCACCCACCACTCATCCTTTTCCTGCACAGTAGCCCCTAACCTGTCCCCCAATGACCCAGCTCTCTGTTCTTCAAACAGGAGGCATGGTGACTTTTCAAAATGCAGATCCTGCCATACTGTTGTGCTTTTTCTGCACATAGACAGACATGCAGAGAGCTAAACCAACCCATCCGAGGGGGACAGACTTATACACACTAACATAGCAATGACTTAAAGTACACAAAGATCCTCAAGCCGCTACAAAACCCACAAATCATCAATAAACAATAAGTTGAACTGTATCCACTGTAAGATGGAGACTGGTGTTCACACCCAAAAGGATACACACGGTATGAACTCACTTATAAGTGGATATTAGCCATAAAGCACAAGATACCCACATTACTGTCCACAGGTCCAGAGAAGATAAATAACAAGGAGAGCCAAGGGAGGATGATTGAATCTCACTCAGAAGGGGAAGTAGTCATCGGAGGTAGATGGAGAGGAGATGGGGAGGAGACTGGGGTTAGGGGGTCAGGTGTAGGGAGAGCCAAGGAGATAGGGCCAGGAAAGTAAACTAAACTTGGTGGCAGGTTGGAGTGGGCATCTCTAGGATGTGCCAGAAACCTGGAGTCAGAGAACCTCCAGGGAGTTTTTTTCAGATAACTCTAGCTGAGACTCCTAGCAGTGGGGCATATGGAGCCTAAAGTGGCCACCTCCTGTAACTAGGCAGGACTCCCAGTGGGGTAATAAGCTCACCAACCCACCCACAAAACCTTCAACCAAAAATGTGTCTTGCCTACAAGAAGTGCAAGGACAAAGATGGAGCAGAGACTGAGGGAATGGCCAACCAATGACTGGCCCCTTTCCATGGGATAGAACCAATCCCTGGCACAATTAATGGTACTCTGTTATGCTTGCAGACAGGAGCCTAGCATAACAGACCTCTGAGAGGCAGCTGACTGAAAAAGATGCAGAGACCCATACCCAAACATTAGATGGATCTTGGGGAATCTTGTGGAATAGTTGAGTAAGGACTGAGGGACCTGGAGAGGATAAGGATTCCATAAGAAGAATAACGTAGTCAACTAACCTGGACCCTTGGAGGCCTGCAGAGACTGAACCACCAACCAAAGAGCAGACATGGGCTGGACCTAGGCCCTCCACACATAGCAGAAGTGCAGCTTGGTCTTCATGTGGGTTCCCCAACAACTGGAGCAGGGGTTGTCCCTGAGACTGTTGCCTGCCTGTGGATCCCATTCACCCAACTGGGCTGCCTAATCTGGCCTCAATGGGAGAGGATGTACCTGGTCCAATAGTGACTTGATGTGCCAAGGTGAGTTGGTACCCTGGAGGGGGCCTCCACCTTCTCAGAGAAGAGGAGGGGGAGAGGGGCTATGAAAGGGGAGGGACAAGGAGGAAGGGGACTGTGATTGGGATGGAAAATTAATTAATTAATGGTAATTAATTAATAGGGATTAATTAATGGTGTTGTAGCCTCACCCATAGGCAGGAGGATTACCAATCTAAGGTCAGCCTGGACCATAAAACAAAACAAAATTAAGAACTTTTATTTCTCAGAAATAAAAATATATATATAAACATTTATATACCACTAACTCAGGAAAGCAAAGTATGAAATAGAAAAAGGTGACATGAATAACTGGGAAGATTTTTAACCTAAAATATATAAAAATCTGGTTCAACAAAAAATCGAGAGATACCAGAATAAGGAAAATTAGAAGACCTTGGAACAGTCACTTCTACCCAAAAACTCTGGGTCAGGATATGCAGGAGCCTTTGAAACAATTTATGAGAAGGGGTGACCCCTTGATGGATGGATGACTTTAAAGCCAGGCTGAGGACAAAAGCACAAGCTCTGCTCCTTCTGTGTCTTCTCCCCTGGTGCCCTCTGCATCCTCGGGACACTGCATCAGCTGTTACAGACCCACCCGAGGAGCTCACTTCTCTCAATCAGAGCCGTGCAGAAGTCCCTGTGGGGTGTGGCAGACAGCAGAATGTGGACCACTGTTTGCCTAGTCCTATCCCAGAGAGGCTTTCCTTGAGGTAGAGTTTGCTCAGTTTCCCTTAGAGCTGGGCACCCTGCTGCCCTTTGTGGGGACCACCTCAGTAATACACATTGGCTCTCTCTATAGACACGTTGTTCCTCAAGTCCCTCCATCCTCCCCCACCCCAACCCCCCAAAAAAATGATAATGCATATGTCCAGGGCTCTGCTTCCTGAGTGGTCCAAGCTAGAAGAACATCATCTGCCCCACCCTTTCCCTGACAGAGTAAGCCTTCCTACTGGATAGCTTCAGGGGATGCTGCCGTTAGCGTTTGCAGTGCAAGCTACAAGAGATTCTCTCTGCCTTAAGTGAGGCTGGGTGGCGGAAGGGATCCTGGCTCTTTAGGGCCTTGAGCTCTGAAGATGTTCTACTCTCTTGACCTACAGCAAACCAAGCTCTATTTCTTTATACACAACACATAGACACTCGAGCATGGTCTGCTTAAAGATCTTTGATGGTAAAGGAAAAGGAAGAGAAATTTTTCTTGAACATTCTCTCTTAGGGTTCTAAGTCCAGAGACAGTGATGGAGCTTCCTTAACCATGGAATAATGTTGCAGTGTGGTGGTGGTGGTGGTGGTGGTGGTGGTGGTGGTGGTGGTGGTGGTGGTGGTGGTGGTGGTGGTGGTGTTTTGTTTTACATCTTACTCTGAAGCTAAAATTTCTGACTTCCGAGTTAAGTTTAAAATTATCACACACTTCTACAATGGCTCAACAAGAGCATCATGTCTGCCTTTCTGAAGCAGTATCAGCTCCAGAACCATCACTATGACAACACAATATTTCCCATCCATCCCCATGTCTACCCTGACTTGAAACTGCCAGCCATACCACATCCTAGTCAACGGAAAATAAAAGCCCTCAAACTGCAATGTGAACTCACTATAAAAGTGATGTATTCGCTGTGTCAGATTCAGAACAATTAAGATACTGAAACAGAGCCAAGGTACAGAGCAGTCAGGAGCCCACACTGTAAAATACAATACAAAATCGTTTCAAAGCTAGCATACATATCTAACTACAACTCCACATAGACTATGAAAATGGGTAGTAGATCATCACTATGATTTACTTAACAATTTCCTTCAACGATACATTCAGTTGTTGCCCCTGTAGGGCATACACCCCAAGGCACACATCCTGTGGAAACTTGATTCTGTGGTTAATACTGACCCCTACATTTGCTATGCTTCTTCCTACACTTACATATACAGGATAAACTTTAACTTATTTTTTTGTTGGATATTTTATTTATTTGCATTTCAAATGTTATCCTTTTTCCCGGTCTCCTATCCCATCCCCCCTCCCCATGCTTCTATGAGGGTGCTCCCCTACCCACACACACCTGCCTCCCCACCCTGGCATTCCCCTACACTGGGACATCAAGCCTTCACAGGACCAAGGGCCTCTTCTCCCATTGATGCCTGACAAGGCCATCCTCTGCTACATATGCAGCTAGAGCCATGGGTCCCTCCATGTGTACTCTTTGGTTGGTGGTTTAGTCCCTGGGAGCTCGGGGGGGTGGGGGGGGCCTGTTGGTTGATATTGTTGTTCTTCCTATGGTTGCAAACCCATTCAGCTCCTTCAGTCCTTTCCCCAACTTCTCCATTGGGGTCCCCATGCTCAGTTCAATGGTTGGATGAGAGCATCCACATCTGTATTTGTCAGGCTCTGGCAGAGCCTCTCAGGAGACAGCTATATCAGGTTCCTGTCAGCAAGCACTTCTTGGCATCTGCAATAGTGTCTGGGTGTGGTGATTGTATATGGGATGGATCCCCAGGTGGGGCAGTCTCTGGATGGCCTTTCCTTCACAGGTGGGGTAGTCTCTGTTCCACACTTTGTCCACATATTTCCTTTAGACAGAAGGAATTCTGGGCTCAAAATTTTGATATGAGTGGGTGGCCCCATCACCCAAACAGGGGCCTTGCCTATCCTCTAGATATGGTATCTACAGGTTGTCCCTCCCCTTTGTGGGGTACTTCATAGCAGCCTTATTTATAATAGCCAGAAGCTGGAAAGAACCCAGATGTCCTTCAACAGAGGAATGGATACAGAAAATGTGGTACATTTAAAACAATGACTTCATGAAATTCACAGACAAATGGATGGAACTAGAAAATATCACTCTGAGTGAGGTAACCCAGTTACAAAAGAACACACGTGCTATGTACTCACTGATAAGTGGATATTATCCCAAAATCTTGGAATTCCCATGATACAATTCACCAACTATATGAAGCTCAAGAAGAAGGAAGACCAAAGTGTGAATGCTTCAGTCTTTCTTAGAAGGGGGAATAAAATACTCACAGGAGGTAGAGGATGGGAGGAACTTGGGAGGAAGAGAGGAGAGAAAGGGGGAAAGGGTGGGCAGAATCAGGTATGGGAGGAGATGGGGATGATATGCAGAGGGTCAGGAAATTGAACAGAGGTGTGTAGCAATGGGGGATGGGGAACTAGGGGTAGCCACTAGAAAGTCCCATATGCCAGGAAAGCAAGAGCCTCCCAGGACCCAACAGGGATGAGATAAGCTGAACTTTAATTTATAATGAGGCACACAAAGTGACTAATAGCAGTCAGTAATAATAGAACAAAACAACAATAAAAATATAATGAAATCTTGTGCTTTGAGAACATTATTGAATAACATGAGGGTTTCTTTGACACAAGTGCTATCGTACTTCATCTGATAGCCTAAATGACTACCAAGTGACTAGCAGGCAATTAGCTTATGCAGAGTGTATATACCTGACAGAGCTGATTCATGGGACAAAACAGTATAGCAAAAAAATCCGTCACACTACTCTGATGGCACACAATTTAAAACTTAGGAATTGTGCGCTGCTAGAATTTTCTATTTCATACTTTTGGACTGTGGATGACATCATACAACTGTCATCTCAGAAAGTAAGAATGAGGATAAAGGGGAACTACTGTGTTCTGTTTAGTAGCTTCTCTGATTTGAAGTAGTAGTCTGTGGCACATAATGAAGGCAGTACAGACAGTGAGTTGTGTAGTGACTTGCTATTTCTTTACCAAGCCTTGCTTTTTGGGGAGTGGGGGGGGGGGCAATTGTGGTGGAGTTAAAGAGATAAAAGAACATTCCCCTGACGTCTGGTTTTATAAAAAGAAGCCCAAGCTTGCCCTGAATGAGTTGCCCCACAACATATAGTTCTCCTGAACCTTAGACTCTCTGCTGAAAAATGAAGAGAATAATGTGTCCCGTGTTTACCTCCCAGAATATTCTGTACAATAGTCACCCACCATAAAGACCCACTCTCAGCTCACTGTAACTCTGTTTGTATGAAAGCAACATAGTAACGATAGATCCAGACTGATAAGTGAAGGGTTTGTTGGTAGGATTAGGGCAGGGGGGTTGGGGGGCTGAAGGTCCTCAATGGTCATGTCTCTTCTAAGGCCATCATGCTGTAGACAGCCCAAACCCCATTCAGGTTTTCATCCACATGAGGGTGAGGAGTGGGAGGTTGAAAACTATCTGTGGTCTTTATTGCCATCCAGTGGTGAGTTTTCAAAATAACATCAAATTATTTTCTAGTGCATTTGAAACAAAATTAAATACAGATAAAACATTTGTTACATTAATCTACAGTAGAATTAATGACACCCACATCCCTACCACTTAAAAAAAAAAAACCATAAACCAGGTGTGGTGGCACACGCCTTTAATCCCAGCACTCGGGAAGCAGAGGCAAATGGATTTCTGAGTTCGAGGCCAGCCTCGAACTACAAAGTGAGTTCCAGGACAGCCAGGGCTATACAGAGAAACCCTGTCTCGAAAAAACAAAAAAGAAAGAGAGAGAGATTGAGAATAAAAATAAATATATTGATACTCTGTGTGTGTGTGTGTGTACAGATAGATGCATAGGTACATTGATATATAAACAGATAAGCATACACTAATGATTTTTGGAAAACAAAACTTGGTAGAAATAAACACTTCCTGTCTGGGGATGTTCATGACTCTCCAATGAATAGCTTCCTATATGAAAGGGAGGCCTCTGGGGACTACATGTAGCTCAGTGGTGATGGTCAGGCATGGAGTCCTGCTTTCAAACTCTATCACCTCACAAACAGATTTAACAGACAAATGTTTATCTCTACACAAACGAGTGAGTGAGAATCTAGTGGTGTTATCATTATTATTATTATTACTAATTACTTGAAACACTATGCTGGCCTCAAACTCACTATCCTCTGGCTCAGCTTTCTGAATATTATAAACAGCACCTAAGAGTTCTTGGGTGGGGCCAAAGCCAGTGATCTATGCAGAGGGCTGCCCATCAGACTGAGGCCCACAATGTGCTGACGTTCATCAGCAAAGCAGAGGTATTGCTTGGTTGACAAAGTTAGTCACGTGTGTGAAAGGCCAGGTGAGGCAGCACTGAGTCTCTCAGCTTCTCTCTGAGAGCTTGTCACTAATCTCAGATGACAGCTTCTCAAGAAATAACTAAGCATCTGCCAGTACCCTGGCATGAAAGATTACAGGGAACAAAATGAATGAAAAATATGTTTATTTCCCTCTGCAAGCCAAAAAAGCTTTCTTCTTGTTGTCCAGTAGACTTTAAATCCAGTCAGAAGAGTGGTGAACTGTTGGCATCCTGAGGTATAGAGGACCTCCATCTCTCACAATGTCCGGACCCAGTCTTTGCTGTGCCTCCAAGGCCCAGGCCTCACCATGCTGGTCCCCAGCACTCAAGAACTTGAAGGCCCAACTCCTCCTCAGGCTTGTGTCTCACATACAAGGACTCAGTACCTCCTGCCTCAGTAGTGTCTCTCCTTCTGCTCCCTATTCTATGTCCATCCTTGTTGGCTTTTCTGGGGCAGAGATGACTCACCCCTGCATCCTGCAGCAGTCCCTCCTGGTCTGACTGGTTTCTTCATGCTCCAGGACACTATGTCTATGGCATTATCAGTATCTTCTTCAAAATACATCTGTTAGAAAGGGTTTCCCACTAGTCAGGACAAATCAAATGCAGAGATCATTACTGCATTAGTAGAATTACTACAGTTGACTCATGCTGTCTGACGTTTCCAACAGTGTGATATCTGGAAGTTGGGGAGCAGGGTTCTGATAGCAGGGCTCAGTCTGAGAGCAAACATGTGAGAACTGGGAGTCTGTAAAGAATGTCCTAGAGTCTAAAGGCAGAAAGTCTAGAGTGCTGGTGTCCAAGATCAGAAGAGGGGACTTCCAGTTCCAGTGAAGAGGGTGGATTTACCTTCCTCAGCCTTTTGACTGACTGGGCCCTCCACCAATTAGATGGTGCCATATTGGGTAAGGGAGGATCTTCCTCAATCTGATTCAAATGGCAGAATCCTCTGAGGAACTCTCACAGGCAAAATTAAAATAACCATGTTCTATGGGCTCTCTGGGTTTTCCTGCTCAGTCAGATGCACTCGAGAGATGAACCGTCACAGAGCTTATTCCATGACTACCCTGCTTAGGAAAGTCCTTCCTCTCAGACCTGTTGCCGGCTCTACCATCTTCAGCCATGTGGGCCCTCTGTGCTCGCCATCTCTTCTGAATGTCCCTCAGCCTGTCCTTGTGTGGCTCACCTTCTGCTCAGCACCCTTCTGTGTCTTCCTCTCCTGGTAGATCAGCTGCCTATTTTAAGAAACCTTCACTTGGTCCCCTCAGTGACTATATCTTGACATTTTCCATGGCTTTTGTGACCATTTCTCACAAAATACAATTAGCTATTTCTAACCCATTACCCATTTCTAACTTCCCCACAAAGGTACAAGATCCTGGAGAGCAAGGGCTGTGTCTGTGTGCACGTGTGTGTGTATGTGTGTGTGTGTGTGTGTGTGTGTGTGTGTGTGTGTGTGTATGGTACATGTGTGACTGTGTGTCTGAATGTATATGTGTGTGTATGTGAGTGTGAATGTACATGTGTATGTGTGTGTGTGTGTACGCATCAGGGTGTGAGTACATGCACACATTGTGTGTATCCAAATGTGTGTATGTGTGCGGATATATGTGTGTGTGCAGGTGCATGTGTGTGTATGTGTATGTGAATGTTTATGTGTGTGTAAGTATGTGTGCATAAGTACATTGTGTGTGTGTGCAGGTGCATGGGGGTGCAAATGCATACATTGTGTGTGTGTGTGTGTGTGTGTGTGTGTGTGTGTGTGTGTGTTTGGAAGCCAGACATTTACTTGAGCTTCATACTTTGGGTGATATTCTACCTTATTTTTATAGAGATGAGATCTTCAACTGGGCAGGAACTCACCAAGTAGACTAGACTGACTTGCCATCCCAGGAATCCTCCTGTCTCCACCTCCCCCACCCTGGGTCTATGGGTGTATGTCACCTTACCTGGCTTGAGGTTAGATGTGAGATTTAGGAGTCAAAGTCGGGTCCCCAGGCTTGCACAGCAAGCACTTTTTCACTTAGCTCTCTCCTGGGCAGAAGGACTGTTGTTTTCATTGTGAATAAAGCTGTGTAGACAGTAGTCAGCTGTCAGTTGAGCCCCAAATTACCCACCTTAAGCTTATCTCTCTTGCTATGTTTTATTTTTCAGTGTTGTTTCTTTTTGTTGGTTTTGAAACAAGGTCTGGCTATATTGCTCAGTTGGGTCTCAGACTCTTGGGTTTAACTCATCTTCTTGCCTCGGCCTCCCTTGTCGTATGAGCACAAGTGTACACCACCAGAGTGGCTTTAACCCACTTCCTATTTTAACTGTCTTTCTAAATATTAAGTGCCTAGTGTTAAGTACTGGAATTATACATCTCTCAAGCCCCTGGGTTCCATGCTAATTGGCTGACCACACACTCACGGACAGGTTACCTAAAGTGACAGAAAGTCCAGGCTCCCCGCAGACTCTGTTGCTACTGGAGCTCATCCTACGGACCTGCTTTGTCAGCCCGGATAGCCATCGGGGAGGAACTGCACCTGGCTTCACAGCTCAAAATTGTTTTCTTAAGTGTTCAGGAGGTTGAAATGGCTAATAAGCAAATTGTCCTCAGGATTCAAATAAGCAGTTAATAAATCCTGGAAGAGGAACAAATCAAAATCCTTCTACGGAGCATATAGGCAAAACCTGTGTTTTCCCTAATCCCAAAACCCCATGGTCACTTCTCTTTCACAATGGTATATGATGCTAGCACCGGATTTTGGGCAGCATCAGATCACCTCTGGGCACACCATCCTCTCAGCTGGAGTGACTCCCTTAAGAGAGTTCCTGAGTCTATGCAAAGGGTTCTACGAGGGTGGAGGGTGTCACGAAACTGGCAGTTTTCTATGTCCCATTTAAATGACAGCACTGTCTTCCAGCCACCATGATACAAATCTGCCAACAGCAGAACACAGACAAGTCAAGGTAAGACCACTGAGCCCCAAAAGCCTATGCATGGAGTCTAAAGGTCGGGTTTAACTCTTTTTTTCCCACCTCGATCTGCTTGTGCTCAAATAAGGACTCCAAGGTCAGGAGAAAAGCTAAATGCCAGGTCGGTGGGGGGGGGGAGGCTACCACCCAGCTGAGGTTCTGATGCTGTGCGTTTTATTTCCTTTCAGGAGAAGCAGAGGTCGACGCCATCTTCGAGGAAGCCTCTTTAGGGATGGAGAAGCTAGATATGAATGTCTCAAAGGGTCGTGGCGCCTGCCACTTCTCAGAGAGCTACAAGCAAGTCTACCTATCATTAACCTACAGTCTCATCTTTATGCTAGGGATGCCCCTCAATGGGGCTGTCTTATGGCTCTCCTGGTGCCAAACCAAGCGCTGGAGCTGTGCCACCATCTACCTGATGAACCTGGTGGTGGCTGACCTGCTTTATATGCTAAGCCTGCCCTTGCTCATCATCACCTACGCGGTGGGTGACACCTGGCTCTTTGGGGAGATGCTGTGCAGGTTGGTGCGGTTCCTGTTCTACACCAACCTCTACAGCAGCATCCTGCTGCTGACCTGCATCTCTCTACACCGCTTCCTAGGAGTGTGCCACCCTCTGAGCTCACTGTCCTACCGGACTCACCGGCACGCCTGGCAGGCAGCTGCTGCCACCTGGACCCTGGTAGTTCTCCAATTGCTGCCGACTCTGGTCTTCTCCCACACAGACTATGTAAATGGCCAGGTGATCTGCTATGACACAGCCAGCCCGGAGCAGTTTGATCATTTCTTCGCCTACAGCATAGTACTGACGTTATCTGGGTTTGTCTTCCCCTCCTTGATCATTCTTGGGTGCTACTCTCTGATGGTTAGGAGCCTGACAAATCCAGTGGAGGACCTCCCAACGACAGGCCACACAGCCCGTGCCAAGTCTATTCGGACCATCCTGCTGGTGTGTGGCCTCTTCACACTCTGTTTTGTGCCCTTCCACATTGCCCGATTCTTCTACTTGATCATCCGCTTCCTGAAGTCACAGGACTGCCAGCTCTTGTGGGCAGCCAGCATGGCCTACAAGGTCTGTAGGCCTCTGGTAAGCATGAGCAGCTGCCTCAATCCAGTCCTGTACTTCTTGTCACAGGGCAACAACAGAGCCCAACTCCTCCAGAAGCTGAGACAAAACAAGGTGGGTGAGCACCCCACTGGTGTGGAAGGAGCACCTAGAGCTAGGCAGATCCAGGCACTGCCAGGATGAAGTACCGAAAGAAAGCTGGACAAAGACCAGGGGCTGGTTCATTGGGGAGGGTCTGGAGTCTTCCTACAGGGGAGCTAGTAGAAAGGATTTTATAGAAATGGCAAGAGATTTGGAAATAAGACTGCAAAAGGAGCCACCAAACCAAGAGTGAGCTGACATTAATATCTTGTGATTTTGGTCTCTGGTCAAAAGTCAGCACCTTGGAAGCCTCTGCTGCAAGCCCCCGTCCCTGACACACTAATGTTGACCTCTCCCCATAACTCAATCATTCTTTTTTCTTCCACGATCATTGCCTGTGGAAGATTTATTTCTGATGTGCCCTATCCCAATGGTATGCTGGTTCCAACAGGAGAGGGACCTTGTCTTACTGCTGACCCCCATCACTGGTCTCTACAGCAGGGCCCTGCAGTATGCTGCACAGTGGATAGAGGCTGAAGGAATGAGAAGATGAAGAGAGGAATGAATGAAGCCCCTACTGTGTGGCAGCAATACACCCACACCTCACAGCAGCCCTTAGAGGCGGGCACTGTTGTCACCTGTTCACAGTCAGGAAACTCAGGCACAGCACACTAGGCTATTGGCAAGTGCATCCATTTGGAGAACACCCACCCAGATCATAACTGAAGGGACTCGTCAAGCAAGACAGGGGCCCTTGAAACATGTGACCCTACATGTCAAGCCTGGGAGTGCCCAAGTGCTCAGCAACACTGCCCGTCCCCTAAGATCATCTGGCTCATTTCCACAGCTGGTTATTGACAGATCACAGAGTCTACCTTTGGACTCTCTTACTACATGTCTTAAGAGTGCCACACTTGGGAAAAGTTCTACCAGATAAAATAGTAGGTATGGAGTCTAATATCTTCCTGAATGACCATTTCTCTTCTTTTTATTTTAACATGATGTTTCCATTCATAACAACCACACCACACACACAGTTTCCATTCTATAAATTAATTTTTAGTTTTTATGTATTTTACAAAATACATTGGTTTAAATTAATTTTTTGTTTAAATTATTTTTTTAATTTAAGGATCAAAGCATTCCAAAAAATAATAACCTTGACAAGACACACACACACACACACACATCTTCTTTTAAACAATACAATCCCCCCAAAGACCTTTCTGACCTAAACAATCATCTACTGCTTCATTATTATCTCCCCAGGAAGAGATGAACAAATCCTTTTCATAAGAGCCAAGCCTCCCCCTCTACTGTCCCACTTTAATTAATGGAAATGTCAGTATAAACCATGTATGTGTCTAAATTACAAAGTTTCATTCTGAAAGTACAGTTTATTGCTTCCAAGGCCACACAATAATTAGCTCAGAACCAAGTGCTGCTTAGAAGAATTCTTCAGGATAATTGGTCTAATGAACAGGCAAAGATGATTTCTAATTAGCAGGTCAGCTGTTTCCATGTAAATGTTTCTACAAGAGCAGAGGGGGCTTCAAACTGTTTATTCATTTGCACTTCTGTCTCTGCCTCTGTCTCTCTGTCTCTCTGTCTCTCTCTCTGTCTCTGTCTCTCTCTGTCTCTTTCTGTCTCTCTCTCTCTGTCTTTCTCTCTCTGTCTCTCTCTCTCCCTCCCTCCCTCCCTCCCTCCCTCCTCCTCATTAGTAGTTTCTTTGCACAGCACACAGGGAAGATTCAGCCAACTTTCCAGTTCTGATTTTTCACTCTCTACATTTTAATACATGGCCACATCTCGGCAGAGTTAGAGTACCAGGTCCCCAGTGGAAGTTTGGAGCCATCCCATGTCCCATGTCATACTAGCCTACCATCCACTGCTTACAATCCCTTTTTTGATCCTTAAGGTGGGAAGAAACTTCCTCTTAGAACCCTCAGCACACAGTGCCTTCATCTCAAGAGTGTGTCACATGCCCAGACAACGTTCTCCTGCCTTTAAAAGTGTAAGCAGCTGTATTAATCTTACTTGTGAAAAGTTAAGATGGAAAATGTCTAACTTAGTTGATACCACATCCTGGTTTTCCAGGAATCGTGTCTCCAGATACTAGAATCAAATCAGTGTGTTCCCATTGTGAAGGAAACTGTGGCTCCTATAACACAGGAGGGTGTTCTACACATCTTTTGTGATTAGTGAAAACTCCTTACACAAGGAAACCAAAAAGACCAAATGTCCCTTTTGAGAGTGCCCACCTCTGCAGGAAAAACTGGGACCTTAGCACCTCAGCATCTTCTGTAGTCTTTCTGGTTGTTTGGACAGGTTAAAAAACAAAACTGAAAGTCAGCAAGTATTATGTTCCAATATAATTAGAGCTATAATGGATAAAAATGACTATGGTCACCAAAACAGCTAATCATGACTGCAGCTCTTCAGGAGGTCACAGGCCATAGGAGAAATAAAATGTAAAACCATACAAGTCATGTGTGAACACTAATTAACAATGGAAGCAGCCACAAAGAAGCCCTGTCAGCTGCTCGTTATCAAACAGAGACCCACATCTCCAGGTTTCCAGGGAGCAGGTGGGAACACTAGGGTGGAGAGGAGCCTAGAAGGGGCTATGCATAGCTGAAAGCTCAATGCGATTTAGCTCCAAAAGCTTCTCCAAGCAGCAAAGAAAACAGGAAGTGGCATCAGCATGAGTAAATTCATAGGAGAGCATTGGGTGGCTTCTAACAGGAAGGAGTTAAAGACTTGGCTGGAAGAGCAGGCTGAAGTGCAGCCATGGAGCCTCCCAAAGCCAGCAGAGGCATCACTTCTTTTTTTTTTTGGGGGGGGGGGTGTTTCGAGGCAGGGTTTCTCTGTATAGCCTTGGCTGTCCTGGCATGGAGAATAGCCAACTGCACCTGAGCAGAGCAAGCTGATGGCCTAGCTGCCCCAGAACTTAAGTGAATTGGAGAAAATAAATAAAAATGTCACAGACAGAGTCCTATCGGGTCTCTTAAATCAGGTTTCCTTCCCTTCAAAGCTATCCTACATAGCACTTCCCTCCACCTTCATTAAAGACCATTATTTCCAAGGGGCTATGAATATGCCTCAGTGAGTCAAGCACTGCTGCAGAAGTTACAACAACCTGAATTCAGATTTCCAAAAGTAGAGGCATGAGCACACAGCTCACCCACGTGAGATGGTGGGCAGAGAATAATCCCCTGAGGTCAAAGGCCAAAGAGCATACACAGCAACAAACAGCCTGTGAAAAATAAGGTAGGAAATATAGCTGTGGTGACCTTGAGCCTCTACCTCCTAAGCGCAAGTGCTAGGATTACAAGGTACAGTGCACCCCATTTGTGTGGGAATGGGGGTTGTCATGCGTACAAGGCAAATAGCCTACCAAGTAAACCACCTCTCCAGTTCCCAGTTTATCATTCCTTTGATACTTTCAAAGCTGAGTCTTTCTATTATGTTTCCCTTCCCACTGGTTTACTTAGTTTCATTCTTCCCAATGTATTGAAGTTCTATAATGCAATTAATGCCACCCTAGTTCTGCCCACTCTCCAAGTCTTAGATCCCTACAATGGCCTTCTGATAACCAACATTTTCCTCATTCTCCTCTTAGTTTTCAGCATCCCCCTTGCTTCCTCTCTGCTCTGGTTGTAATGTTGCTATGTTGCTGTGTGCTGTGGATTGAGAACAGAGTCATGAGGGAAATAAAGAGACCCAAGATAAGAAAGGATCCTGCATCAGTCCCAAGGTTGGAGTCAGCTGTCCAGAGTGCTACCAGCGGGCTGGAGGAACTGGAGTCCACGGTCTGTGGGGATGGAAAACTTAGACGTTTGGAGAAGGTTCTCTCTGTATATAGAGTGGGAGATAGTGGGCTCAGGAAAATGGAAGGGAGGAAGTCCCACTTTTTAGTGCTGTGGTTGAAGAGGTGAGAGCAAAAGAGTATGTGAGGCTGGGCTGTAATAGGCTGGTAGGCCAGCCTGGGCACAGATGTAGAGAATCTGTGGAGGTGACTAGAAATGAGGGAAGGTGAGGTATAGAAAAGTGCTTCTTCTTCTTCTTCTTCTTCTTCTTCTTCTTCTTCTTCTTCTTCTTCTTCTTCTTCTTCTTCTACTGCTGCTGCTGCTGCTCCTCTTCCTCCTCCTTCTCATTCTCCTCTTCCTCCTCCTCCTCCTCCTCCTTTTCTGTTTTGTTTTGTTTTGTTTTGTTTTTCCTTTGAGGCAGGGTCTCATGTATTCCTGGCTGGCCTTGAACTCAATGTAGCCAACAGTGACTTTGAACTCCCAATCCTCTTGTGCCCAATTGCTGGAATTAGAGACCTGCTCTACAGTGCTCAGTGCAGTGCTAAGAATAAAATGCATGGCTTTGTGCTTCTTGGGCAAGCATTATACCAATAGAGCTATATCTCACTGCACCATCACCCCTGTACTTAAATTATGTGCTCACACACATGTGCATGCTTATGTGTGTGTGTACCGGGAACATGTGTGTTATGACACATAACAGCTATTGGACCTCACCTATTATTTTACCTTCTTTCTTTTTTTGGGAGGAGGGGGAGAGGTCACAAGGATGGGGAACACGGGAGAACTGGGGAACGAGTGCGATTGAGGTACATGATGTGAAATTCCCAAATTATCAATAAAAATATTATGTTAAGGAAATTAAAAGGAATACAAGAAGTCTTTTGGCTCGGGTTCTACAAGGTTCAATTCCTCCTGATGGGAGGGCACACTGGAGCACAGAAGTTCACATCACAGCCCGACAAGAAGCAGAGAGTGGAAGAAGGAAGTCATCAGGGATAATAGAGCCTCCAATGGCCATGACCCTCCTCCTGCCCCAGCCAGTGCCCTACTTCCTCCAGCTAGATCCCGCCTCTCAGTTTCCAGAACCCCCAGTGTAACACAGCAGCTGGGGACACAACGGTCACAGCATTAACCCATGGGAGACATTTCAAAGTCAAACCATAACTATACCCACCAATTTCAACTTTACAAAATCCAGAATACAAACTACCTGCATGAATTGCCACTTTTTCCTTTGTAGTCTATCTTCCAAAGACAGTAAAAAGTGGGAATTCTTGGGAGGAAAAAAAATCACTTGCAATTAAGCATAACCTGGGATTATAAACTTGTGTATTCTCATTATCTTTTACTTTCCTATAAACAAGCCACATCTCTGGAGGATTTCAATTTCCCAGCTTTTGGGTTTGTTATGGACTTGTTGTTGCTAATGTATCAAACTACTTCAAAGGTAATGGCTTCATGAAGAAATCCGTGTGAAGAAGCAGAACTTACGTTCTCGAAGCAAGCTGTAGCTGGGCATTTTTATAGTGCTTAAATCACAAACACAAAGCAAAATGTGCCATTTCAAGAAAATTGAAGAATCGCAGAGTCTGAGAATGCTCCACTCTGCCAGTAGAGGAACACATTGGGAAAGAGACCTTTATAAAGCATTAGCCCATCAAGCCATGCAGCCGCACTGAAGGCTCTTTATGGCCTCCCTTTTATGGCCTTGGGTTTGTTTTTCTTTTTTTTTCTTTTGCAAGGGTAAGCTACACTTTCTTTTGCAATTCTACCCTGATTTCTGTAATCTTAATCATTCTCCCTGACTGCTGCTGCTTCCTTCCCCCCACCCTCCCCCACTCCGCCCCTGCCACCACCCCAGTTCCCAACTGCTTCAACAACACACTTATGACCTGCTAGTTACAAAGAACAAACCCCATCAGCCCATGATTGACGATCTCATGCTGTTTCTCCCTACCTACCCCTTCAGGTAGCTCTCGTGGCTTCTGTGAATTGCCATGCTTCCTATTTTCTAATGTCCTGCAAGAGGGAGAGGAGGGGTGTGCCCTTAGAACTGTGACCTCAGAACTGTGACCTCCTCACCCCCCTACTCATAGGTTTATGGTAGCTCTGCATCTTGACTCAATCAGTTTGCTGCCTCCCTGAAGCTGCCAAGCCTAAACCTTGTCCCACCAGGAACCCTTCCCATCCATGTCCACTCTAAAACTATTCTAAGTGTATTGGGTACTTACTTATTACAAGCTCAACAAAGCCAGTATTGAGCTTATTTGCCTCCCAAATTACAGCCCTGTCCTGTGGTCTCATTGGTCAAAGGACAGCACCTTCCATCCAAGCCAGAAATCTAGAAGGTGACCTTCATTTGAGTCTTTGTTTCTCACTGTACGTCCCTGAATGGCCATACTCTCAGTTGAAGCTCCCAGCCATTGTCGGAATTCATCTCTCCATTACATCCTGCTATGGCTGAAGTTCAAGTACTATTACCTCTCCAGCATACTGCTCCTGTCTACTAACCATTCTCCTGCCTCCAAATTCGCACCCTCTAACTACAATCTGTTCCCTTCCTACTGCTTCCAGTTGTTCTAAAGTGCAAACTAAGTCTTGACAATCCTCAACATAAAATTCTTCCCAAAGCCAAAGACCCCAATGCTGAGTGTGGAGAAGAGGCCTCAGCCATCTGCCTTGCACCAACCCTTTCAACATAAACTCTCCTGTGAAGCTTATACTATTTCCACTTCCTAGCAGGCTTGTTCAACCTTAGGGGCTAGTTTGCCTCTTGTGCTCTCCCTGCCCCTTCTCCACCTAAATGAATCAGCCAATTACTTCTACATAATGAGGTTCAAAGACCTTCTCTTGAGGAATCTTGGAGCTTTCGGGTTCTCTAAATCCTTAGTCCATATTCACTCATCATAGGTCTCTATGATGGAAGTCTCTGAGCTATTGACCAGCACCTGGGACCACTACTAGCTGAGCAAGACAGTCCATGTCTTCTGCATCCCTGAATCACCAACTCTAGTAAACATGCTTATGTCCAATGATCCCATGAAATGAATGATAGTAAAAAGCTCATGCATTGCAGGGTTGCTGTAAGTAACAATAATGTACTGTGTATGTTTTCTATTCTTTTCTATTCTTTTCTTTTCTTTTCTTTTCTTTTCTTTTTTAAACTGAGCCAGAACACTGGTATGTGCCAGCACTCAGGATGTGGAGGGTGGCAAATCTTTGTGAGTTTGAGGCCAGCTTGGACTACACAGGCCAACCGGAGCTACACATGAGACTCAGTCTCAATAAATTAAATAAGTAAATAAACAAATAAATGCAAGCTAAATAGATTTTTAATTTTTTTAGCTATGAGAAATTATATTTAGAGAGAGCATTGCATTGGCTAATTCTATGTCCACTAGACACAAGCTAGTCATTTTAGAAAAAGAAACATCAGTTGAGAAAATGACCCCCACCAGATTAGCCTATGAACAAGCCTATTCATTTTAATAATGGATGGTTAATGTGGGAGGGCCCAACTCACTGTGGTTGGCACCACCACTGAGAAGAACAACCTTGGTACTATGAGAAAGAGAGCTGGTGAGTTAGGCATGAGGAGCAAGGCAGTGAGAAGCGTTCTATGGCCCTGGCTTCTCTGGGTACCCTTCCTCATGAAATTTCCTTGCCATCAATAAAATTTTAACCCTTGGCTCTGTTTTAATCCCAAAAGTTCTTTTTTGAAAAGTTACCTTTTCAAACAATAGAATTCAAACTTGACAGTGATTGTGTTCTTTGTGCATTTTAAAACATTTTTTACATACTTATTGTAGAAAAATTGGAAAATACAACTCAGGAAACAATCCTCTAGAGACATTGGTATAGTCATCCTTCACACATATTTGTTTGTATTTATAGAAATGGCAGCATCCACATAACACCACCTGTATTACTCCCCACTGGTGTGGTTTCCACAAAGCCACTTAATAACCACTTAAAATTCCACTTTAAGCATGCTGTTGTATAAGTCTCTCTTGAAACATTCTCTCCAAGAGAAGAATTTCTACTACCTGGGAATCAAACTCTGTCTGGGAAAGCTGGAATTTACTAGATTAACAGGCGATCCCTCCCCAAGTTACAGACACATTAGCCATCTGCTGGGGGTGGGGCAGGGCGGGGCCAACCAGCCAAGCTGCACACCTCTCAGGGCTGTGCAGTTACTGCACCTTGGCTGTGTAGGATGTGCTTTTGCAACCCATTCTGTAAGTCCTTTCCAAGAAGATATCTGATCATACTCTCCCCTCACCCAACTCCACTGATATCCTCTCCTACCACCCCACCCACCCAACTCCATGTCCCTTTAAAAAAAACAAAAAAACAAAAAAAAAGTTAGGACCAAATCGGTGCCCTAAAATAGTAGTGCTACTGACAATGTCCTATGCAGAAGCCTAAATTCAGCATTCTTCAGGAATCACACAATAAAGGCTTCTGTTTACCAGGAACTGTCATTAATCTGCCCCAAAGGCCAAATACCTTGAGCAAGAGCACCTGGTTTCCAGTCCAAACAGCCTGTGTCAGCTAAAAGTCCCTCACCTTGCTGAGTTGCTTCCTTCTGTCCCACCCCCAAGACAGCTTGGCAGTCTGATCATCAGGAAACCTTTCTTGCTACAGAGAAACCAAAATATGCAAGCAAAACACCACTAAAACCAAGAATGCCGAAACACCACAAAATCAGACAAGACTACAAACATACCCTTAAGTTCTTCTTGTGTTGGCCAACCCAGAAGTGTGGATAATGTACACAGTGAGACTCTATTTAGAGAAAACTAATTTTCCTTTGCCAACAGGTACCAACTGCAGATAACTTCTTGGCTAGGTGTGAAAGCTAGTGTCCACTTTCCCTCATCTGTGCAGAGGGTGTGTGTGTGTGTGTGTGTGTGTGTGTGTGTGTGTGTGTGTAGTCACTGAGTTCATGTGTGATGCAACCTTGTAAGTCATTCCTGCTCCTGGACAACCAATAAAACCCCAGTTTCTAGGAGTATGGTGGCACACACCTTTAACTCTAGTGGAAATCTGAGTTAGAGCTCAAAGGGTCTATATAGCAAGTTCCAAGCTAGTCAAGGCTATGTAGCAAGACCTTGATGAAAAAGAGAAGGAGGAGGAGAAAGAGGGAGAGGAAGAGGACGAGGAGAAGAGAAGGGAGAAGGAAGGAGGAGGGGATGAGGAGGATTCATTGGTTAGCCAAGTTGGACTTCACTGTAATTGAGTCTTTGGTCTGTAGTGGGCTCCCCTCCCAGGGTGAATAATCATGTGTTTTGCACCGCCCCATGAAAACTCTCACTTGTGTTTTCTTTTAGCACAATATTAAGAGGCTAAAGCTGACACACTCCAGCATGCCTCCCCCCCCCCAAGCCAACCAGCTTGTAGGTAAGTTGAAGCAGTCCCTGGTGTCAGCACTCTTGCCAGCAATATAATAGGAAGAACTCTACACATGAGCTGTCTCTAAGTTCCACAGATTGCACTTCCCAAAACTTGTGTCTTGGGGATACTCCTCTGACCAGAAGCCTGGGCCTAACACATGCATGGTGCTGCACTGGCTCATCCCCCACCCCCACACTGCAGCACCACAAAAACAACTCAAACTACAGATGTGAACGACTCCCTGTCAAGCCATTATAAAGCCCAGAATGAAGATTCTGTTTAGAATGTATGTGATTGTCCAATGGTTTCATAAGGGTAAATATTAAATATAAGGTTTCTAAGCCAGAAGGCATGCAGTCCACCAAGCCTTTTTGGATCATTTTGTTTGTATTGTCATTTGCTATGTGCACTCCAGTAGTGACATGCACAACAGGCCCCAAAATGCTGAGTGCTGTCCCGAGGCAAAAAGTTCACAGAAACTTAGTCTTCTGGAACCATGGCATCCTGTATAACGAATGCGCCAATGTCCTTGCTTTAGTTGGTAAATGGATCTGTGTGCTTTCCCTTAATATTGCTTTATTGTGAGTGCCTCTATTTGACATATAGCTAAGTTAGATTCTTCACCAGTCCTAGGCAGTCAGCCCTTGAGCAGACCCTGGGCATGGATACCTAAGTCATTGTGAAAGAACCCCAAGGGGAGTCACTCTTCGGGGAGGCGCACACCCAATAGGACACTCAGACCATACTCGTTGTGATAACACGAGGCTTTTTTTTAAATTTTTTTATTACGTATTTTCCTCAATTACATTTCCACTGCTATCCCAAAAGTCCCCCACACCCTCCCCCCTCCCCACCCTCCTACCCACCCATTCCCATTTTTTGGCCCTGGCGTTCCCCTGTACTGGGGCATATAAAGTTTGCCTGACCAATGGGCCTCTCTTTCCATTGATGGCCGACTAGGCCATCTTTTGATACCTATGCAGCTAGAGTCAAGAGCTCTGGGGTACTGGTTAGTTCATAATGTTGTTCCACCGATAGGGTTGTAGATCTCTTTAGCTCCTTGGATACTTTCTCTAGCTCCTCCATTCCCTGTGATCCATCCAATAGTTGACTGTGAGCATCCACTTCTGTGTTTGCTAGTCCCCGGCCTAGTCTCACAAGGGACAGTTATATCACGGTCCTTGCATCAAAGGCTTGCTAGTGTATTCCATGGTGTCATCGTTTGGAGGCTAATTATGGGATGGCTCCCTGGATATGGCAGTCTCTAGATGGTCCATCCTTTTGTCTCAGCTCCAAATTTTGTCTCTGTAACTCCTTCCATGGGTGATTGTTTCCAATTCTAAGAAGGAGCAAAGCTTTTAATGGCACACACACACACAAACAACAAAAGAGCGCTCAAGCCAGCATGCTGGGGTCGAAACTCATGCACTGCGCAGGGGGCAGGGGAGTTCGACCCCGGCCCAAACTTCTTACAGACTTATAAAGGCAAAAACCACAAACCAAAAAGGGAGGGAGCCGAAGGAATTTGCGCGGTTACACATGATTGGCGTATTTAAATGTCAGTGAGGTGATTACAAATTAACAGGGCAGTATGTGCTAGTTAAGGTGTAGGGGGGCACAAGGGCTTGGACTTCTCGAGGTCAGCAGGACACCTGGTCAGTGTATGATTTATGGTGGGCTATAGGGAGGTGCCACCCGGGAGGCGCCATCCTGCCAGATGGCCATTTGGTCCTGATAGCCCTGGCTAGTTCCTGCACTTTCTTTTTTATCTTTTATGGCCGGACATTCTTAGCTACAGGGTGGATCTGGCTGTGCCTGGATCCGCCTGGGTCTATTCTTCAGCCCTGAATTTCTTGGGCTTAGCTACCACAATGCTATAAGACCCAAAATTAAAAGTTTTCTCTTCATTTGCCCTAAACAGGAATTTACCATTATCTAGGAAGAAGGAAGTTTGTGATCTAAGGAGCAACCAGAATAGATACTTAGAACTATACATAGCTGAGTTACACCCATACACAAGAATTTACAATGGCCTAGGGGGAAGGTGGACTATACAATGGACTAGAATAGGAACTATGGCAAGGGCAAGAAAGCCCTTGCCCATGGCTACTAAGATTAAACTGGCTTTAGATGGGGCTGGTTTTGATCCCAGTTGTTAACATTGAATCTTATCCCAGCTGGTTCCTGCCAGTTCTTCCGTGTTTGCATTCCTCTGCTTTATGTAAGAATCCGGTAACCTCATTGTACCTTGCCGGTGTGTCACCTAACTTCCCTACTTTCTTCTGTATAAAAAGTTTGATGCTCAATTTGACAAATTACACTCAGATCCACACTCCCTTGTGTTGCATCTGTTTGTCACCCCTCCATCTCGCCGACTCCTTTGCCCACCTATAACCAGAAACCCGTCCTGTGCAGATAGGAGACTCAAAGGGGTTAGTCTGTGGCAGTTGGCCCCCGAACAGGGACTTAGGGATAGGTGAGTCTTTATTTCTTTTTCCTTCTTTTTTCTTTTTCTTCTTTATTTTCTCAGGCAAGGATAGGATCTCATTACCCTGCTGCAGACGGGCTGATAAAGATAAATCAGTTAAGGACGAGAAAGTAATTTTACCATGGGGAAGTCTGACATTAAAACATGTTTAGCCGTCTCACCAGCCATAGTAAAGGAGTACGCTGTAGTGACGAAGGGACAGAAACTCAGCACCAATTTTAAGAATTTCTGTGAGAATGAAAAGCGTTCTCACTCGCGGAGACAGCGGGTCCGTAACATCGCGTCCCCTGCGCCGCCCCGAGGGCTGTGCTAGCCCGACTGGCCATGAACGATACCCTGTTCCAGCTGAAGTTCACAGCGAAGCAGCTGGAGAAACTGGCCAAGAAGGCCGAGAAGGACTCCAAGGCTGAGCAGGCCAAAGTGAAGAAGGCCCTTCAGCAGAAAAATGTGGAGTGTGCTGGGGTATATGCTGAAAATGCCATCAACAAGAAGAATGAAGGTGTAAACTGGCCTCCCGTGTGGACACAGTGGCCTCCAAGGTGCAGACAGCTGTGACCATGAAGGGGGTGACCAAGAATATGGCCCAGGTGACCAAGGCTCTGGACAAGGCCCTGAGCGCCATGGACCTTCAGAAGGTGTCTGCAGTGATGGACAGATTTGAGCAGCAGGTGCAGAACCTGGATGTGTACACATCGGTAATGGAGGATTCTGTGAGCTCTGCTACCATGCTGACCACGCCTCAGGAGCAGGTCGACAGCCTCATTGTCCAGATAGCTGAGGAAAACGGCCTGGAGGTCCTAGACCAGCTCAGCCAGCTGCCAGAGGGAGCGTCTGCTGTGGGTGAGAGCTCTGTGCGCAGCCAGGAGGACCAGCTGTCCCGGAGGTTGGCTGCCCTGAGGAATCAGCACGTCCATGGTAGGTGCTGCCTCCCTTGTCCTATGATGTTCTGGAGGCTTCTGCCCAACTGCGCTTCACTTTCTCCAACCCTTCGTAGCTGCCTGGGCTCTTTTCCAACCTGTCAGGCTGGCGCCTTAGAATTGAGCCTTAGGTTGGGCAGCAGGTCTCTGTCCTGGTATTGAATTTGCACAAGTGTGTGGTGACATATGTGCGTGTGGGCCACAGCTGGAGGATGGCAAGCTTTCTGTTGTCCTCTGCTTATGTGGAGTTGACAGGGTTTGGCCTGCAGATGTGTGTGGACTTGAGCCCAGTGCTTTGGGGACTTCAGATTCCAGTGACTGCACACCCGCTCTGTGCTGTGGCCAGAGAGGGTCAGAACCATTCCTCCTTTGCCAGGTAACTCTTGGGAGCCTCTCCCCCTTCTGCAGACAGGAAATCCCAGTGTGTGACAGCCCTTAAGGTTCCTGTGGACTTTGTGTACCAAGGTGTTCAGTCCACCAACACTGACCTGGGGCCTTTACAAATGGTTGCTCTCCTCCATCTTCCCAGGGCTGCGGTCCTGGTGTCTACTGCCGGCCGGCTGAGTCTGCGTGGGCTTTCTGTCCCTCGGCTCCCTTTCCCAGCCCACAGGAACAAAAGTACCATCCACTTTCAACTCCAGCTCCTTCCTAAGAGATTCTTCCACCTTACTCTGCAGCTGCCTCTGGAAGAACTTTGGGCTGCTGGGGCTGAACTGTCTGCTTGATGCTGACAGACTCCTAGTGTCAGCTCCCAGGCCGCCTTAGAGCTGCTCATTCCTGAATGACTGGCTCCCCTGCCCTTTTAGACAAAAGCTGCTGCTTTCAGCCTTCTCCACGGGAGAGCCTGGCTGGCTAACAGAGGGAGCCTGAGTCAGTCACATTTGGCTGCTGGCAGCAAGCTCTCTATCCCTCCGCAGTGAGGAAGGTGGCAGCGAGCAGGTAGACCTGGAGACTGCACGGCTGCTTATTGGTCTTCTATCTCCTGAAGTTTACTCATGTTCTTAAAATTCCTGGTGATTTTGTTCTTTTGCCAATGTAGAAAGCATAGTGGACGGGTTGTGTTTGTCCCAGCCCTCTCTGTAGGATGAGCAGTGCAGCGGTGCCCACAGGTTTACATACAAGTTTGAAGGCCTACCTGTGTTTGGTTTCTTCTGTTCTGCACTTTGGAGTCCCTGGGTAGTCCAAATTACAAGTTGATGTTATAGGTGAGGACCAAGGTACAATCTAACCATGGGCCCCCACAAAGCTTCCTGAAATCAACTTATATGTTAGGTGTTGAGAGTGGCTGCAGTCTCGGGATAACTTGTGAGTTCCCTGGGTCCTGGAGGGTGCAGGGTTTGTGAAACAGTAGTAGGGATGGGCGAGCTGGGCTGGGTTCATCAGAATGGGCGTGTCTGCCTTCACAGTGCTGTCGTAAGTAAATAAAGGGATTGGTGAAGCGAAAGAAAGGAAGAAAGAAAGAAAGAAAGAAAGAAAGAAAGAAAGAAAGAAAGAAAGAAAGAAAGAAAGAAAGGAAGGAAGAAAGGAAGAAAGGAAAGAACGAAAGAACGAAAGAACGAAAGAACGAAAGAACGAAAGAACGAAAGAACGAAAGAAAGAAAGAAAGAAAGAAAGAAAGAAAGAAAGAAAGAAAGAAAGAAAGAAAGAAAGAAAGAAAAGTGTTCTCAGGGAAATCAAGCTGCATGTTTCGGTTGTGAAAACCCGGGAAACATGAGGAAGGACTGTAAAAATCCCTCAGGAAACAAGAAGGGCCTTCCTCCAGGTCTCTGCCCATGCTGTGGAGGAAAGAACCTTGGAGGAATGATTGCAAATCAAAGTCCCATAGAGATGGGACTCCGATCACTAAAGAAGCAGGTAAGACAAAAAACTAAAGGGGAAACACTTAGCCCCATTCAGGAACTGTGGACCTCATTATAGGACACAGCCCCAGTTAATATAAAAACTTCAAGTTTTGGATTCTTATACTTTAGGTAAAATCAAGTTATGGTTAAAGCATTCAAAAGGGATTTCATAAAAGTCAAAGAATAGCTCAATTCTTACTGTTAACCTTATTTCCAATCCGGCACTGTGTCAAAAATTCTTAGATAAGGCTTTATTGGAAGTTTAAAAAAATCATATCCTCAAGCAAATAGAATTCATTTTGTGGATAGCATTTTTGTTTGTTGCAGAAAGTGGAGAGCATTTTGCAGATGGCTGTAAAATGGTTGACTAAGTGTGGGCTGATGATGGCTTCAAAAAAGATTCAGCATGGGGAACTTTTAGGCTTTTTGAGACATTTAGTGTATAGAGATTGTGTGTTTTCTCAGAGAATTGCCTTCAGATTAAATAAATTGGAAGTTTTGGATGCTTGCCAGAAGCTGTTAGAGAATTTTGGGTTTAAATCCTGGTTTGACAAGCCGCCTTTTATAAGCAGGAAAGGAGAGGAGAGGGGGAGGGGGAGGGGGAGGGGGAGAGGGACAGGAAGGAGGGGAGGGGGAGAGGGAAAGGAGAGAAATAGATTTTGGAGCTCTCCCAGGGACCGAGAGAAATCGGTAGATGTCCTGCTTCCTCTCTGGCCCCTACAGGAGAAATCCTTAGTTTTGATTACATCGAGTTCTCTACCTTCTTTGTATTGTGTATGTTTGGTGAACCAATCTGTCCACGTGTCAGTTCATGTATGTTTTTGTTTCGTGTCTGAATGATTGTTTCATTGTCTGAATGACTGACTGTTCTATGTTTCATGTTGAAAAGAAAAGGAAAAAAAAATGGTTAAAACTTTACCTGCTGATTCACCCTCAGTTTGCACAGGGGAGGCTGAGAGAGGCCCTGCACGTTAGCCAAAAATGAAGCACAGCAGGAGAGACCCAGGGAAACTTGTTTGATGTTTCTTGTGTTTTGCAAACTGTGCCTAAGGAAGTTCTTGAGATAGGAGACCCAGAAGGGGTTAGTCTGCAGCAGTCATTTATCCTCCAAATAGGTTGTTCCAATTACTTTTTATTTTATACATTATACAAAAAGGAGAAAGAAAAAGTTTTGTACATTCATTATGCTAGGCACTAGGATAGAGTCACTAACAAACCAGGCAATGTCCCTGCTCTCATGGAGCTGACAATCTAAGGACGATCAAATACACCCCAAGCCCACAATGCCACAAATTCCTGACAAATCAAAGTGAGCTAAAAAGGCACAGGATGAGGCTTTAAAGTTCATAGGTATCATTAATTGTATACAGCCTGAGTGGCCTAGAGAAGTTTCTATGTTAGGATGATTCTGAGCTGGAAACTACGGTTTTTGTTTAAGTCAGATGGAACCAGGTTAGAGTGTGCACTAGAGAATACACTCAAGAGAAGGAAATCGAGATGGACAACCCTGTGAGCCGAGCAGGCACCCAGCCCATTCATAAGCATGTCAAGGCTCCCCACACCTCATGTGGACACAGTGGGAAGACAGGACCAGTGCAGAGGGGCCAGTTCATATACTTGACATGTGCTATGAGAGTCACATGTAGTCAAAGCCTCGAAGCTCACAAGTGAAGAATGCATAACAAACTATAAACCAAAAAGAAAAGGAATGCATTTTCAAACTGTTTCTGTACTGCTTAAGATTCAGCAGGGCACTGGATCCCTGGGAGCTGGAGTTAGGTGACTATGAGTGGCCCCATGTGGATGCTGAAAACTGACCTGGGGTCCTCTTAAAGAGCAGTAAATGTTCTTAACCACCGAGTCATCTCTCCAGCCCTTGGTGCCAAAGCTTGAAGCATACAAGGCTATGTACCCCACGTACCTTACACCTATAAAACTATTCAATGAGATTGGATCTAGGACATTTTCTTTATTGCAGATTTGATTTCTGGAAATTATCTTCCACAGGAAACTTGAAGTTGTTATTGCAATGTTGTAAAAATATAAGGCAGGCATCAAGTCTACCTTTTGCATTGGTTTTATGGATCCATGTATATAGGTAGCCATCATAAACTGAAGGACACTTTTATTGTCTTTAAGGAAAAAAAAAAAACTTCCAAAGGCTTGCTGCTCAGCAGCCATCACTAACGACATTCACACATAATCTCCTAGAGGGAAATATGGAGCAATTACATATTGTTCTCTAGGACACAGTGAGTGCGGTTAAAATGTCATTCTTTATTATGTATGTAACAGCCTTCTACCACAGACCCTCCTGTTTTGTGGCTTTTTCCTGCTATAATACAAAGGAAAGGCTTCATCCGCAGGACGCCCTTATTAGAAATCGTCCCAGCAGAAGATGCAGATCCTTACAGAGGTCTTTGCCTGAATGTTCCAGATTCCGTAAACTGTTCACTGTTCACGACCAGAAACAAACCTTCCACAACACATGGTTATGAAAGGCTAAGATAGTCTGCATGAATCACTTTAAGTAGGCATATTTCAAATATAAATATATTTTCCGTTCTATCATTTTTCTACATGACGTTTTAAAAAAGGAAGTCTTCCTGAAGGTTTCCAGTCAGCCGCGAATGCTATCCCTTCTCACGGCTTTACCTGCAAAACATAACACAGGAAATCACCAGAAGGCAGCGAGAAAGACAGGCAGCTCCGTGCAGTCTTCAGAATGAAAGTGTAACGTTGTAAAATACATGATAGAATTTCTGTTTTCTGTTATTTCTAAACATTTTAGTCATTAAGCTTCTTGTGATGTAAAATTTTATTCAGAAATATACAAATCATTTTTATTGGAGGGCGGTGTGCATGAGTGCAGGTGCCCACGGAAGAGGCCCTGGGTTCCCTAGAGCTGCTAGCTGCTCCTCTAGTCATTCCCGAGAGACGCCACCCCTGGCCCTCTGTAAGCCCAGTATACACATCTAACCACTGAGCCAGCTCTTTAGCCTTTCATTTCCAACTTTGTAACATGAAAAAGGAGAGTACCACCTACTTTAAAAAACACAGGCTGTTAAACTTCATCCTACTCAAGTCTCAAAACTTATTAATCAGATGATAGGTATACTTACAAATAAATCTTAAATCATAA
Source organism: Mus musculus (assembly GCF_000001635.26). NCBI lineage: Eukaryota > Metazoa > Chordata > Mammalia > Rodentia > Muridae > Mus > Mus musculus. Next base: position 67,602,207 of record NC_000069.6, on the reverse strand, counting down.
GAAACTTAATGGCTAATCTTTTTAGAAATAACAGGAAACAGAAATACCATCATGTTTTAGCACATAGTTATAAAAAATTAACTTAAACCCCATACAATAGTCTTGAGGAAAGCAAACAGCATGCAAATATCAATATGTGAGCTGCACACAGCCTAGAGTCACCGTGGACAGAATGTAACATAGATCAGACTGGCCCGTGGGCTTGTCTGCTGGGCACTGTCGTGACTGTCAATTGACGCAGTCCCGTGCAGTGTCATCCCTGCCCGGGAGGTCATGGGCTGTATAGACAAGGCAGGAAAGCGTGAACCAGTGAGAGGCAGCCAGCGAGCAACATTCTTCCCAGTTCTTGCTTCAGGTTCCTGCCAGCTTCTCTCAATGACAAATAGGACTGTCACTTGGAATAAACAGTTTCCTTCCCAAGGAACTTTTTGGTCAGAGCTTTTTAACCCAGCCCAGAATGAAAGTAGGCCACAGGGAAAGTTGAAATGTTATCTTAACCAGCGGTTAAAAAGGCCAGCTGACAGAAAAGGAAGGGCACACGCAGCAGCACAGGCACAGGGCAGGGCCGCGCTCCACCAACAAGCCCTGCGGCCTGCACTGCCCTGAAGGCAACAAGTCCGATTCCTTTCCTTTTTTTCATTGTACACCTTGATGGTCATCTTAGATTTCCTGAAATAAGAATTTTGTACTGCTTTTTCCAGACCTAATTATTAGCTCTTAAAAAAAAAATCAAGAGAGCAACTAATATCTATAAAGTCCAAACCTAACTTGAAATAAACACTCCTAGTTAAGTGTTTAAAGATCCAATCTTCCCCCGTAAGGACTCACTCTGGATGAGAGAGCTTCATCCGTTCCCTTTGTTTTGCAGAATAATTTAGATTCCCTCCTAAAACATAAATGAACATAGTCATTTTCAGTAACATGAATAATTAAAATTCAATCATACACAAATATTTGCATCAAGTGTTGCAAGATAAAAAAAGTCCTATAATCATGCTCTAATTTTAGCTTCGTATTTTTAAGTGTGAAGGTATGTGTTGTTAACAAAAAACACTGTGTTAAATGTTAGCAATACTGAAAATTAAGAGAAATTAAAACAAATCTAAATTTATACAGGCAACATTCTCCATTACATTCTACCATGCCCTTTAAGGACAGGCAAATAGAAAGATTAATGAAAGCAACATCAAACTCTTATTAAGAAAAAAAATACTCTAATGCATATTAGCATGAACTAGTTTTTAAAATCTGTTATTTCTAATTCTAAATCAAACATGTTCAACCTTAAAGTGAAAATTTTTACTTTTTTCTTTTTTAGAAATATTTCTAAAAAAAAAATAAGGCTTAGGGGTTTTGCTAATATATACCTGAGATTTTATATTATGAAACATTGATCTTCCTAGAGATGAATTGCATAACGGCAATTCTCACAGATGTGATGGTCAGAATGTGTGATTATAAACCTAGGTTCCTGCACTAAGACTGGGAAACCACTAACACAAACTGAAGAAAACACTGGCCGTCGAGACGGCCCACCTGAGACAAAGAAAGAAAGGTAAGTGCTTACCTTGGGCACGGTTCACCAAGTACAGACAGACCACAGCCAGCAGTGACACTGAAACACAAGGCACGCTTGTAAGTGACACCGACGCATCAAACGCAAGCACAGACCAAACCCCTCTTAATCGGAATCTAAAACACACTGTTCATCTTTGCTTCTGGGAGCCCTGGAGTGCCACAGCGTTTTTTCCCCCTAGGAAACCACTGCTTCTTAGCCCAGGAGTGGCAGAATAGCCCTATAGGAGTGGGAGCCAAGACACCCCCAACCAGCACCCGCCCTGACCCTTCTTCCTCTCTTCTTATCCCCAGAATTGGCAGCACCTGGCCAGTTTGTCATTTCTAAGAAGTAGTTCTGCAGGGATTTCTATCTGAGAAAACCATGTGCCTTTACAAATGAACAAAATCAGAACTTTACCCTTAGCTTCCTAGAAGCCGAGAGCTACTTCAGCGACCAAGGCAGAGCCTGGCTTCCCACCCTTACCTGCTGAGGCACACTGTCTAGTTTAGTTTCAGCAGTATGACAAAGCCCAACTGTAAAAACATCAACACTTGAATCTGTTGTAAGAAACCCAACGCTGCCACGGGGCACACTCACAAGAAACACAGGCAATGAAGAACACCTCCAGCAGCAAGTATCCCTTCGAGTCCAGGATCATGCCAGCAAGGATAGCGATGACGGCCAGCCCGAGGTTCTGAATAGACTGCATGCTGCAGTTTCCAGATACAGGAACACACCACTGTCAAAGTCTTCACACACAGACTAACTGCACTATTAATATTAGCATCTGAAATCACACACTACTGGGGCTTTGAAAGACTTTCAATCAGAGAACACACAGAGACTACGTGGCCCTGGCTGGCCTGGAGTTCACTTTGTAGACCAAGCTTGCTTCAAACTCACCAAGATCCACCTGACTCTAACTCGAGAGTGCTGGGATTAAAGGTGTGCATCACCACGCCCAGCAGATTTTGGGTTTTATCCTAGACTGTTTCTGCTGCTAGACCATCTGCTCCAAGGCAAGTGAAGTACAAAATGCCTTCCTGAATGAAGAGAGAGCTGTCTGTACAGCAGCCACAGGAGCAGATGCCCCTTTTGCCTCTGGAGGCCTGGGAAAGGAATCAACCTCCTACTGAGAGGTCCTCAGGGAACAGAGTGGTCCTGTCTGTAACTGCATCTCATGGGCTATAATTTACTCCGCCTGTCTTGCCAGAGGTTTACCCTGCTTGATGGCCAAATGTAACTACAGTTGACTAGACTAAGAAGCACCTAACAGAAAGTACTCGTCTAGGCGTAACTGTTGGTCATGTCCAAAGAGAAGTAACTTAAGTGGGAAAGACCTGAATATGGACTACATCATCCCACAGGCTGGAGGCCTGAACAGAATAAAGGGGCAGTGGGAGGCTGTTCTTGGTGGTCATCTGGACTGCATCTGGAACTAACTAAAACCCGCCATGAGGGATATTCGCTTAATCTAAAGTGGGAAGATCCACTTCTAATCATGATCTTTGCAATGGGAAGACACACCTCTAATCTGAACCACACTTCTGTAGGAAACCCATATAAGGACACGGATGAAGGAAGTTTTTCCGCTCTCTCCTCATTAGCGAGTCCATTCCTTCACTGGCATTAGAGCCTACTTCTTTGGCATTCTGGCATATACTGAAGACCAGCTGAGACATCCAGCCTTGTCGACTGAACAACTACTGCATTCTTGAACCTTCTCTTCATAGACAGCCATAGTTGGATGTGGTGGTTTGAAGGAAAATGGCCTCCATAGGCTCACAGAGAGTGGCATTAACAGGAGGTGCGGCCTTGTTGTATCTCAGTTCTCTTCCTGCTATCTAAGATCAAGATGTAGAACTCTCAGCTCCTTCTCCAGCACCATGTCTGCCTGGATGCTGCCATGTTTCCCTCCATGACAAGAATAAACTAAACCTCTAAACTGTAAGCCAGCCCTAGTTGAATGTTTCCTTTTATAAGAGCTGCCATGGTCATGGTGCCTCTTCACAGCAATAGAACCCTAACAGTGGATTAGCTGGACCACAGTCTGAAAGTCACTCCAGTAAGTTTGCTTTTTTCTGTATAGAGAGAGATGCATTCTATAAACTCTGCTGCTTTAGAGAACCCTGACTGAAGGATGAGGAAAGGAATACAGGCCTTACTCAGTACAGACATATGTATGTGTGAGCAAACACATGACTGCACATCTGTCTTCCTGGCTGCCGTGGCGGATCTGCCTCACCACAGGCCCAGAATCAATAGAGCAAATACTGAAATCTCTAAAACCAGGGGCTAAAATGAGCCCTCCTTCATTGGATTGTCTTCCTCAGATCACAATTAGGGAAAGTGACCAGAAACACCGCACACGACACCTGCTTAAATGGATTAACTGACGATCCTAAATCATGTGCAGGTTCAGAGCTTGCCAGAACTCTGAGCATTAGAACACACAGGATGTTACGATAACTGATAACACAGCAGAAGGCGCATGTGCGATCTGTGGTAAAAATGCAGTACTTACAATCCATATGCAGTCCCCAGCTGGTGTTCAGGAACTATGAATGCCACCATTGGCCACAATGCACAGGCCAGCAATGAGTAGGAGAACCCCAGGAGACACTAGATGGGAAGACAGAGCAGTACAGTATGCATCAGGTGACAAGTGACATACTAGCTAAAACAGTACACACCTAGTTACTATAATTAGACTAACACTTTAAATACAAAGGACAGTCGTGGGCTTCTATCAGTACCCTCCACTGTTCTAGCCATTTTACCTTGTGATATAAATATACATAAACTATCTGGGCCCACTGTCCAGTCAAGGGCACAGTTAGCTTGCAAAAAGTTCTTACCCAAGTTTTCAGGCAACCTGATTTTCCTCAATTACAAAGGGAGTAATCAAGGCAGCAGAGTGACCTGACTCTGCTGCTGCCTCTGGATGATCAGTTCTGAACTGAGAGGCAGAGCAGGGACAGAACTGCTGTCACCAGCACTTGTCAGACTCTGTGAGACTGCCTTTTCTTCAATACCAAAGGCACTAGCCAAGCATGGCAGTGGCAGGCCTGTGGATCGGGGACAGCTGTGAGCCAAGGCCAGCTGAGGCTGCTCGGAGAAACTGGAGGTCATTTTAGCTATGTATAAGTAAGAATAGGTCTCAGATTTTTAATATAAAGTATGGTTTGAATTCAAATTAAGTATTACATGTACCCATCAGACTAGTAAATATGAAATAATGCTGACAAGGATACCAGCAAGGGAAATGGGCAGATCTGTGCGTTGCTGGCAAAGTTACAAGTGAGTAGTATGTTGTCACATCTGTCAAGATGACCACTGTACAGAGCCTGCAGCACTGCTACTTCTAGAGCCTGCATGTCCCTAGAGGAAGGGAACTGCCCACCAGGTCCCTAGAGGAAGGCTTCCGTGGAACTGCCCACCAGGTCCATAACTACTTATGCTCAAGGTGTTCCTTTAAGAGCAAATAAGAAACATAGCACTCAGCCTGCATGCTCTCCCTGGAGACAACAAAACCTCCATGGATTTATTGCCAACCTTTTAAACCTAATAGGAGTCAAAGTCAGATGAACAGATAGATACTGGGCCAGAAGACTGGCTGCTTTTAAGAAAATGACTTATTTTAGTTAAGATCAGAAAAATAACTGGATGTGATTAGCTTTCTAATCATGAGACTATTTTACTTCAAATTCTACTTCAGCACTGAAGATTCCCTACTAAATAAGCCAACTGAAAAACAAACTTTATAGATTAGTAACTGACCATTCTTTTTTAAATAAATATTTACTTTATCAAAATTAAAGTCAAGTCATGTCCCCCTCAGCAGCCAGCTGGGTTTGCTGGGTGCAGCAAACATGGACGTGGGGTTCTCTCGACATTACCATAGCAATCCATGGGTTCCAAAAGGTGAAGGCCAGCATCATGTGGGACACGAGGGTGGCGGCCACCGCATACAGGACCCAGATGATGTTCTTGCCTGTTTTATCCACCAAGAGTCCAAATAATGGAGACATGGGAGCTGATATGATATACACGATACTGCATGGAGAGAGCAAAAGAAGTTAACAGAAAGCAACACAGTTAGAAACTAAGTATCAAACTCCCTAAAACTACCCCCAAAGCAAAGCCTCGCTCCTCTAACTTAGCACCCTTCCAAAATAAGCGCCAGAGAACAAGAATCTAAAAGTCAATCCAAGAATTCTTTGGTTTTCTCTTTACGCAAAGCCAGGATCCTGGGATTTGGGTCTGCGGTGTTGGGGATGGGAGCAGGGTGCACTGCTGTCAGGGATGTGGCAGGAGAGGGGCTGCAGTCACACGATCTTTGTGGCCTCGCACACATGACCTCTGCTTATGTGAGGTCACACATAAACAGATTGCCACAAGCACCTACAGATTGCACCAAATACCTGTTAATTGCACTTGCTGACTGGGAAGAGAATCTGAATTTCTCCATGAAGAAAACTCTAAAATTAAAAAGAAAAGTGTGCACGTTAGAAAGAGCTACTTTCAAGAAATAAAGAAAAGGTTAAAAATAACCCTTAACATTGAATAAGCTTTCCTTCCGCTGTTATCGCCTATCCACTCTGAAGCTATCTGCTGTGGCTTAAGTACTCATGGAACTACTTCACTGAACCGAGCTTGGCTGACACGTTTTCACAACAGCAAATCTAAAATCAGGAGCGCAGAGGTCCTTTCCCATCGAACAGGGATCTTGCCGTAACTTGACTGCATAGTCTTTTTTTTTTTTTAATATTTTTTATTACATATTTTCCTCAATTACATTTCCAATGCTATCCCAAAAGCCCCCCATACCCTCCCCCGCACTTCCCTACCCACCCATTCCCTTTTTTTTTTTTTTTTTTGGCCCTGGCGTTCCCCTGTACTGGGGCATATAAAGTTTGCAAGTCCAATGGGCCTCTCTTTCCAGTGATGGCCGACTAGGCCATCTTTTGATACATATGCAGCTAGAGTCAAGAGCTCCGGGGTACTGGTTAGTTCATATTGTTGTTCCACCTATAGGGTTGCAGACCCCTTTAGCTCCTTGGGTATTTTCTCTAGCTCCTCCATTGGGAGCCCTGTGATCCATCCAATAGCTGACTGTGAGCATCCACTTCTGTGTTTGCTAGGCCCCGGCATAGTCTCACAAGAGACAGCTACATCTGGGTCCTTTCAATAAAATCTTGCTAGTGTATCTTAAAGGTTACAAAGACACAAAAACACATTTCTCCATATGCACTCTCACACTGCAGCAGCCAAGCAGGCACAGCAAACGAGGACCTGCCTTGAACCCTGACTCTAAGTCTGGCAGAATCTGCCTGAGGTAGACAGTGCGCAGCCTCCACTACAGCAGGCAGCCTCGTGACGCAGGAACAGAAAGACAAGTTTAAGACTTTCTTCAAGAGGATAAAGAAAGTAGTAAAAAAAAGCCGGGCGTGGTGGCGCACGCCTTTAATCCCAGCACTCGGGAGGCAGGGGCAGGCGGATGTCTGAGTTCAAGGCCAGCCTGGTCTACAGAGTGAGTTCCAGGACAGCCAGGGCTACACAGAGACACCTTTCTCGAGGAAAAAAAAAAAGGAGTAGTAAAACAATGTTGAACCTGGAGCTAAAACTGCCCCCTGTATCCCAGAACGTAAGGTAATCGATCAGTCTAAGTAAGCAGAGTCCACAGTGGGAAGATTAACTACAAAACCCTCACTCGCTGCTGTGCTTCAGCCCTCGGTACAACTGTAACTGGATGCCAGGGAACACTCACTTGCCCAGCCCGATGAACGGGAACACCGCCACGTAGTAGCAGACACAGATGACGAAGACCAGGATCAGGGGTAACGAGAAGTCCTTTATATCCCTCAGCTTAATGACTTCACCTTCAGAAAAGGAAGACGCATCGTTTCAGAAACCTGAGCGCCTGCAGTCATCATCCGTCATCATTTTCATTCACATAATAATGACAGTTTTCTAGAAGATCCCACAAACATCGTCCGTGAGATACGTTACCAAGCAACGAGGAGGATACGAGCAGAGGTTGCTTTTATACAACTAGGATCATTTTACTAAGATACAGAACTAAATCAAGAAGATTTTGCTGAAACATTACAAGGGGGGGGATACAAACAAAAATGGAGATAAACAGAAGTGGATCTGGAAACAGCATCACGCCCTGCGCAGTGCCTTCACGTTCACGCCGACTACCTTTAAAGGTGCCCTCAGTCCCACTCTACCTTCACCACGATGTACCTGTTTTCCCTTGTTCTTTATGAAGTATTTTCTCTGCTCTCCGATCCAAATAAGCAAGAGCCAAAGCACAGATTAGTGAAAAAATGCACGTTATACACCCTAAAAAAAAAAAGGAGAGGAATGTTAGAAAGAAAGGTCCAGGGGCTTGGGGTAAGCGGCGCACTGCATCAAGAGCAGCCACGGGCCCACTGAGAAAAAAGGCTGAAGACTGTAAGAAAAGCCTCTGATGCCAAAAGCAGACGACGCCCAGCAGGCAAACTTCATCACAGCTGTTTCTCAATAGAAGGCTGACAATGAGAAGGAAAACACCTGAACGAAACACTCCAGTCTTGTAGATTGGGGAGCACATTACCGGCCATGGGAAGGTGAAGACGGACAGACAGACCCTTGGGCTCCCTGCCTGAATCTTTGGGTCTTACTTGAATCAGTCAGTTTCAGTGCAAGACATTGTCTCCAAAACTAAGGTGGGGAATGATCGTGAAAGACACCTTAGCATTGAGCTTTGGATTCTACATGCATATAACATGTTCATCTGCACATACATGTGCACAGAATAATGTGGACACACACATACATCACAGAAAGAAAGAACAGGAGAGGACCGTTCCCTGACTTGTACACTATAGAAGCTGCTTATAAGGAGAGCCGGCAGCCACGGATTCTACTGCCACCCCGACAAGGTGACGGTTCTGTATGTAACTCGGCCTCCGTGAGGCTCGGCTCCTCGTGTGTAACGTGAGAAGTGCTCACTCTATGAAGTGTCCTTTCTACCTGCAGGATGCTACACAATTCTGCACATGGAGAAAATGAAATGCAAATACAAAAGCTCCCTGAGTCTAAGCATGTGAGAAGGAGGCTCTGGGGTGGACAACTGTGAGGTGGGATTCCTGTTAGCACTGCCCCTCCACCGCCCTCTTGTAACCAGGCTGTGTGCATCAAGCAATACAAGGGATAAAAGATATGCAAATGGAGCCTTCACCTCACTGTGCCACAGGCCACTGCGAGAAGCCACAGACACAAGGGACAGATGCCACCACAGAGTCTGAGAACCTGTGCTGAGAGGAGCCTGAAAAGGGACACGCAGAGCTTCACCTTCTCCTCAGTGACTAGCCACTCAGCAACCGGCACCATGGAACTTGGGCTCAGAGAACTTAGGGACAACAGGGACATACACAGTACACAAAGACCCAATACTTTTCAGAAAACGGAGATAAACTGTCTTGGCCTAGATAAAGGAACTAGTTATGGGCATCAAAGAACGAACCCAGGTTCCTGGCTCTCAACTCCTTGGATTTTGCACTGACCTACACCATGTCTCTCCAGAGTCCTGGCTGAGGCTAAGCAGAAGGACCCAAGTCCTCCCCTGCTGGCTGTTAATGTGAGTCACCTGGGTACACTGACTGACCTGTCTTCACACACACAATGTCTTTGAACATACAATATGGAAGTGACGGCACTGAGGAACACAGGGGACAATCAGATCCTCCTTCAGAAATGGCAACAAAGTGCAAACGAGGGATATGACCGTCTTTTCCTAAACAGTCAAGATAACTGATGAGCCCCGGAGGGAAACCATAGCCTCTAAGGATAGAATGAACCGTGGAGGGAAACCATAGCCTCTAAGGACGGGAGTCTGCCACTAATCCAGAGCTCTTGCCTGTTTGGCACGTCTCCTATCACAGAACCTCGGAAGGGACAAGACATGAGACACAAGGAGTCACTCACCAATCATAAGTGTCACGCCCAGGGTCATGTGGCCAGCTGAGCCCAGTAATGCTTCAATCTTCCCATACAGCCATCCCATGAGGTTCATATTCACTGTGCTTCCCTGAGAAAGGAAAAGCAGCAGGTCTCACAATCACTACACTGGGGGAAGTTTACTTACAGTGCCTTAGTGTAAGCAGAATCCAGATTACACAGAAGATAATCTGGTTGGGGGGGGGGAATAGACCTCTAATCTAGACCTTTGAGGTGGAAGACCCACTCCAACCTGAGCCACACCTCCTGCTCTTTGCCTGCTTATTCTTCCTTTGCTAGCAAGTCCATTCCTTCACTGGTATTAGAGCCTACTTCTTTAGGATTCCATCGTATACTGAAGGCCAGCTGAGACACCCAGCCTTCTTTCCTGAACAACTACTGAATATCTGGACCTTCTATTCATAGACAGCCACTGTTGAATTAGCTGGTCTGCAGCCTGTAAGCCATTCCACTAAATCCCTCTGTATATACAGATTTATTCTATAACTCTCTGGAACCCTGACTAACACACTTTGGATGTGCTCTGAGGATTTAAAAGACTTATTCCATTCCCAGTGTGCTCTCTCTGCCTCCTACTGACAGATCACAATATGAGCTGTCCACTGTTCCTGCCACCATGTCTTCCCTCTGCCATCAGAGGCTCTAATCCTCTGGCACCATAAGCCCGATTAAACACTTTCTTTGATAAGTTGCCTTGGTCATGGTCATGATCATAGTCATGGGAATGTTACAGCAAGAGAAAAGAAATTAAAATAGTGGGCTACAGATGAGAGACCTGGGTAAGCCTCCCTCTGCAGTCCTGAAAAGCAGCTCTGGCTGGAGCCAGATACAAGGCAGCAGTCAGGCTCCAGCAATAGGACCAAAACAGGAAAGATGGCTCTGTGATCAGGCTACTGGCAGTACGGTTAAGACGTGCTTAGAGCATGGATGTGGTTTTCTCCTACAGCCAGTAGCATGTGTTGACGGGTATGTCAGAGGATGGAAGGAGGTGGAGCACAGTGTGACACCAACGTTCTGTACAAGAGACCACATGAAGAGAGCAGCCCTTGCTGAGAAGAGACTCCACAAGAGCTGACCTAAGGACTGGCGGGGAGAACATGAAGAACTGGATACAGAGTACATTCAGTTCAGGGAAACTGGACAGCTTGCATGAGTCAGGGATTGGGGAGAAAGGCCTGGACAGACAGCCAAGGGAAACACTGAATGCACGTGAGGAACTCAAGGGAAAGCCCAGACAAGTGTCATGAACCCGGAAGCAAGGCAATGCTATCAATCCTGTAAGACTAGGTAAGATCTCGGAGGCTCTGAGTGCTGAGAGAGAAAAGATACCAGAGTCACGGCTAGAGCACCCTCACATTTACAGCCATGAGGGGAGAGACGTGAGATGGGGCCTGAGTCTCAGGAACTAACAGGAGGAGGGTGGAGGGAGACATCGCTCATCAGGGAAACAAAGCAAACTCCCCAGCAGTCAGCACTCACAAACTCCTCAGGAGAGCAGCTGCTTGCTGTACTGTTACCTGGCTTAGTTAGCACTTGCTGAAAACATGAGCTTAAAAGGAGCAAATTACAAAGGAAAATCAAAACAATACTGGACCCCGCCCCCAGCCATAGCTGGCGTGGGGATGCTTAAGATTTCCTATCTCACAGGATGCATTAAATCAGATCATTAGATCTCCTGGGTATCCTCCCTAAGATAGGCTGACAAAGTTAAGTCCAACGAGATGTGAGCACCATGAGCAGGAAGCCAGACCTCTCGTCAGGTGGCTGAGATGTGGAAATAAACATGTCCGATCAGAACTGAAGAGCCATGGCACATCAACTGCAAACAACTATTACTGAAGGCAAAACAGCGGGGGCAGAAAAGGCAGGAAAGGTCCTTTGTGGGAAAAGGCTTCATCTGTGTGAGGCGGAGTGTCAGAAGTTTGTGATGTCTCACACCTTTAACTCTAAAGGCAGAGGCAAGCAGACCTCTGTGAGTTCAAGGCCATCTTGATCTACACAGGAAGATCCAGGCCAGCCAGGACTCCATAGTAAGACTATCTAAAAAAAAGTTAACTGAGAGAGAATGGGCTGCCCCACTGCAGAGTGAGCTTCCTAACAATGGAAATGTGCAGGCAGAACATGGATGGATGGATGGATGGATGGATGGGTGGGTGGACAGATGGATGGATGGATGGGTGGGTGGGTAGATAGATGGATGAGTGGATGGATGGATAGAAATATTTTTGAGGCAAGGTACCCAAATGGGTGAGAAATTAGGCAAGCTTTATTCAGATGCTTTGAACTAATGAATGCTTATGAGTGCTTAACTGAAGACAAAATAAATGTCAGTCTAAGTCCTAGAGAAATAAATAGAATCAGGGACTACAAGTGGCTCCATGGTCAGAGTGCTTTGTGAAATCTGGAAGACAAGAATTCAGATCACAGCTCCCACGTAACAAGCCAACTGTCCCCTGAATGTCTAATAACACAGATCTGCAGAGACAGGAGACTGCTGCCTTCAAATGAACAAGTGGAGCCTGACCTCTGCATGCAGAGGCACCAACACAGACACACATAAGAGAGATCCATAGAAATCACTGCCTACTTCTTCACATCCAAGTGTGCTCTAGCACACTTCTTTCTATGACTGAAGAGATCACTACAAGACTCAGTCTCGTGCTTCCTATTGGGCCCCACCACGTCCGTCACCATACTTACAATTCTGGCCATGCTGAGTTGAAGTCCAAACACCAGGTTTAATTCTTTGCCTTTAAACCAACTCACAGCATATGTATTCTGGGCAACTGCTAAGGACTCTCCACCAATCCTAAATGTAGAAGAAGAAAAGTCAGAGCTTTGAAAGAAATCCCAGTTAGCCATTTTCTTCCTCCCAGAGAGAAGTGGGATTTCTGTCTCTTCTTGAATGGAGGAGAGCTTAAGGGCTTCAGCCAGTAAGACACAGTGAAGCAAGACTGTGTGACCATGAGCATGACAAAGATGGCAACTGACATTTCAGTCCAACATTCACAGCTGGAGTCCTAAGCTACTTTGTAGGAAGCTTAACCATCCTCACGGTACCACAAAACAAGCCACACAAGAGGTACCGCTTGAAAATGAGCATGCTCTTCAGGAAACCCAACCCTAGCATCCAACATGTTGAACAACAAGCTTCCAGCTTTATATGAATCTCAGCAGCAAAGACCCCAGACATCAGAACACCCACCCACACACTCTAAAATGCAATTACTATTTTCTACTGTGATGTGTTGGAGTGATTTGGCATGCTGAGTTAGTAATGCCAGGCTATACGAGGAGCTACACCATGTGTCCTATGCAACGCACCAATATGGAGGAGAGCCCTTCATTCACATTTTGTACAGATGGAAACTCATTTGCAGGCCCACGTGCGAGGCTCCTGCACAGTCAACCTTGTTCTACTACTTGGATTTTAATTTTCCTTCACTTAGATCCACATGCTCACCACTACCCCTTGAGGTCCATTTCAACCCTTAGTCCTGCCACGGTTCAGTCCCAGCAAAGGCATCTTCCTTCTCATCTACACAGCAGTCCCCACTCTTCCTTCTACACTGCCCCACTTCACCCATGAGGCCACTTAGCCTTTCATGCTCTTATATACACTCTGTCTCCTTTGGGGATGTGCTACGTCTATGTGCAAGCCCTGTTGCCTCAGGGAAAAGGCTTTTTTCAGTCTACTGTATCCCTCAGGGTAGGATGCCCAAGGCTGGACTCAGAACAGCTGTGCGAACAGACACTGAACTGTACCCGGGGAAGTCAGCCCAGAGATTCTGCGCTAATTCAAGCCACCTCAACAGGGAGCAGGAAGACATACGTGCCACTCGCTAAGGAAGAGGAAGATGTCCAGAGCAACCAACCTAAAAACTGATGGCCCATACTTTTGTGAATGAGATTTAAGTAAGTTTTCAATATAATCAAGTTTTAAAAGCTCAGGGAAAGCATTACTGAAGACACTTAAAAATATTCAAACTCTACAAGCTAACCAGGATCACTCAAAAAAAAAAAAAAAAAAACCTAAGTCTTAATTAAATTAAATCAACTCAGAAGCACACTAACATAAAGAGGCTGCATTTCAAAGATTCTGAAATAATTCCTCACTGTCGGTCCAAGAACGGAGTCCTGTGAGGAGAATTCTGAGAGCTTGTGAGAAAACTCCCAAGAAAAGAAGACAAGAGTACTAAGACCTCTGTTTCTTCAACAGCACAAACACGTTCTTGGGGCGGGTGTCTGCGCCCTCCCAGGTGTGGTGGACAGGAGTGAGTTTACTTTATGACAGCCGGCTGTTGCTGTTTAAACGCCTCTGCGGAAAGAGTTGTTTTGGCCACATGTGGCTTATCCTGGTGATTGTACACTTTACTCACGTGACTCCCCTTAGACTCAGAGTAAGTATAGATTGTCTGAGGCTTTGGATAAAGTTGCCGATTCCACGAGGCTTTAGCCTGCCTCACTTAAGGGCTCCAATCTCCCAGGTCCCTTCTCATCTAGAGCAGTAAAGACCTCACTAGAGACAATGAAGTATTTCTTTTAAATCCTTACTAAAGCACTAGAAGGGCACGTCAGCGGATTGGTTTAGCCCTCAGCATCAAAGATCCTTAGTAAACATGCCAAGAAAACATGAAATTAAGGTATAACTTACCCAAACACAAACCTCCCAAGCTCCATCAGCCAAAATGCATTAAATATACCACCCAGAGCAAATATAACCTATAATATGAACAGCAATAAAAAAATTAATTCAGGATATTTAAAAGGAGTAACTAACACAACAAATCCTCATTTTCACAACAATCTCACTAGCCTGCACTAATAAATCCGAGAAATTAAAATATTAATGTTCATGCATTTAGCAGGACTTCTAGAATATCTTCTGGGTTAGGTTAACCCACGTGCAAATGCCCACCCCAATGTGCGTGCCACCGTTCTATGGGCTGAGCAGCACAGAGAAGCAAGCAAGCTGAGTGTGCACGCGCCACTTCCTGTTTTCCTGCTGGCAGGCACCATGTGACCAGCTGCTTCAAGTTCCCGCCATCATGCCTCCCCCTCAAGCAGAGGGCTGAGCCAGCCCTTCTCCCTCCTAAGTGGCTTCTGCCAATCGCAGCAATGAGGAGGAAACTAAGACAATGTAATTTCAGGGTTACCACCACGAGGCCATTCTTGGGCCTGATTAATTAACAAATCAATCCATTCATTCATTCAGCATAGTTTTGCTACGGGAATTAATTAAATAAGACTGCAAAGTCATTATCAAATAATGAATAAATATTTTGGCTTTTCTTACCTGTCCGATGCAAACAAAGCAGCTAAAAATAACTGTGCCCCATCTGTGTGGGAGAGAAAAATGTCATTTTTCCACATTATTGCTGGTAATCACAGAGTCCTATACTAATAACCAGTTTGGTTTTCTTTCTTTTCTTTTTTCTGCATCCAAGGAAGGTGAACGCTCATCTGCAACCTTCCAGGGCCGAATGCTAACATACAGAAGGCCAGAGTTCTGGCAGGGTTCCAGAGGGTCAGCAATGACACAGGTTCGTTTACACGATTATCACCTCTTAAAGCTTAAATCATCTTCACCAAGTTCTCCTTTAGAAATGGAAATTCTTTATTAAATCTCTACGCAGCATTTAGAGCCGGAGACTAGTAAGAAGGCTCAGTAGCACAGACCACTCACTACTCTTGAGGAGGATCCTGGTTCAGGCAGCTCATAACTGCCTGTAACTCCAGCTCCTGGAGACCAGACTCCTGTACTGGCTCCACACATGGCATGTGTGCGTGTGCACAAAATAAATCTTTATCTTACTATCAATTTAGAATTGATTCCAGGAAATTCTACAGTAGATAATTCTAAGTTTATAATTCTTGGTAACTAAAAACTACTTTTAGAAGACATGGCTATGCCAAGTTAATGGAGTTACAGGTCCAACTACAGTCTATTAATATTTTACCAGAGTCACATAATAGCAGCCTTAGCAGACTCTTCAAAAGTCATCAGAGCCAACTGCATTTCTGAAGCTAAAATTCACTCAAAAACATTAAAATCATGGCCTGAATCTTCTCTAAAACTGGAAAACTCAACGTCCCACAAAGATTTATATCACCCCTATTAAAAGGAGTTCCTCCTCCATGTAAGTGGAAAGAGTTTCCCTAAAACTTAAGCTAATTCTATCATCCCTTGAGACCCAGTAAAATCTAAACACTTCCTTAACGCTCAACTATTTAAGATTCTTAGAAGCAACCCCAGCAAATCTAAGCACACAAGGCTGTCTCAACCCTTATCCCTCAGAAAGAGTTAGAACCACTCCGCAGCTCCATTTCTGCCTTCTGAAGAGAGCCCCAGCTGATGGTCCCTAAGTCCCACTTGAAACACAGCCAATGAGAAAGATGAAAAGTGACAAAGCTAATAGCAAAGGGACTATTCCTCTTCAGCATCAAATGACCATAGCCACAAAAAGTTCAATGGCCAAAGACAGGCAGAAATGGTGGGGGAGGGGGGATCCTTAAATCTTACCAGAGCTGAGGGATGTATCTCCACCTATGTGCAAAGACTTTACAACTCCATATCTCACTTAATCCCTGTAGAAGCCTGTAAGGTAGGAATTATTGCCCCTACTGAGGGGAGGGGGGGGAGCTGAAGCTTAGGAAGTTCGTCTAACCCAATTTAAGAGCATAACTTATGACCTCGACCCATCAGCAGCATCTACTAGGCCTGATCCTAATTAATAAACCAACCAGGCTTCAAGGATCGAGTCTAGAGCCAAAATCAATCTTTAAAAACAAAAATCAACTCTTCGTGTCCACCATATGTCAATTCACACAAGTCTATTCAGTTCTTTGAAGAAAAACTTTGGCCCATTCCTACATTCTAATAACCAGGTTAAATTTACCCACAATTTGACTTTTTTTTGCAAGCTTACCGTATTCCAAATATGCGGTCTATCAAAAAGCCACCCAAGAAACACAAAACTACATTGGGCCAAGAATACCAGGCATACAGCAGCATGAATTTCGTGGTGTTCACTTGCATGTCCTGGATAGAGAGAAAAGAAAACTTTTTTTCCACACAGATTCTGCAATTAACGAATCAAAACAAAACGTAGTGACAGCTGTGTATCTATACAGGGTATGTTTCCTAACCATGTGTGAACTGTTACTTCCTTGTGACTCTGGAAGCTACGACCCTTGCCCTTAGAATAACAGCCATACCTGGGAACATCTTAAGTCCACATACTATGTCTCAGGCCTCATGGATTCTAGGACCTGTCACTGGCATGGGGGCCAACTCAGCCCTTTTCTGTCTCCTACGTTCCTCCTTCTTCATTTCCACCTCCATTATGGACTCCTCCCAAACAGAAAAGAATCGTCCTTGCCTAGTCTTACAGATGTTATCCTCTTTAACCCCTCCTAGAATGCAAAGGACAGCCCATGCATTTTTCCTCTGCCTAATGGCTTTTTAAAATGCACATAATGATGGTCTAAATGCCCAAAAAACAACAAATATCAAATACAGTTTTACAACTCAAAACCAGACTAAGAATGCAGATAGGGCCAATACTCAGCAACCAGTATGCACATTTATAAAAGTAAATAACAGCAAAGTTTATCTAAGAAGGCCAAAGCTGTCCCACCACTCACTCAATGGTTCAGAGGAGTGCAAAGCTCCAACCAACACTAGCATTTCCCGTAACACTGTGGGCAGAGTCCATAATTATCTACCTAAAGAAGAAAACCATCTCGAGGCATGTATATGTTATTCAGGAGTTCTTTAGAGAAACAAATTTGATCTCTGCAGCCTGTGGGTGTGGTGATAACAGACACTAGAAGAGAAAGTGGACATCTCAGATGGGGCACCTGAGAGCTCATTCTATCTGAGCATCTGTAAGTGAGTGCTCCAAAGCAAAGCAGTACAAGAACGGAGAAAATCAACTCACCCGTTTCACCTGAGTCTGAAGGGCAGCGGGGTTGTCATAGCAGAAATAGCTGCCTAGAAAAAGGAAGAACACATATTTCACTCGGAATGATAATATCTATATAAGAGTTTCAAGTTACAACTCCTAACTAGTAACTCCCCGGAGGTGTTTAAGGTTTACTATGGCTGACACTATGACAACAGATTTTTTTTTCTTGCTTGTGTGTTTGTTTTACACCACTTCCTGATCTACCATTCCAAAGAACTTCCACAAGGTAGTGGTGTGCATACACAGCATATACCAGAAACCTGATAAAGAGGTCAACATCAACTGCTTTTAATCATTTCGTTTCCGTCTTTCTTCCCATGCTTATCACTGTATTAACATCTTCATGAAATCGCTGCATTTCCCTTACTTAAAAAAAGTCTACAAGCATCCTCTACAGGTGCACGTTAGCTGGGTCCTCACTTTTCTTGAAAGCAGAGGTAACTCAGAGATTCAAACCAAACCAGTATTTGATATAGATCCTGATCCTGCAAACAAACAAACAAAAACAAACAAAAATACCCAGGAGCAAATAACTGAGTGAAAACTGGGCTAGAAACAAGAACAACACAAGCGCCAGTCTAAGGGATCAAATGAAAACTGGCAATGTCTCCTGGGAGCGGGGAAAGCTGACAGGCTTGAAGAAGCCCCAAGGTAACACTGCCTGTTTCCCCGCTGACTCTGTAAATACACAAAGCTAGCGGTCCAAAGGTGGAGAAGGCAGCTAGCGACAGGGCGGCTCTAGTTTCTCAAACCCAAACTTTCAGCCCAATCTACCTACCAAAAATAAACTGTCAACTTGAGTAGGGACAATTTCTTCAAGTGTTTTGTCTATGCTTACTGGTTATTGATTCTAAACCTAGAAACTTCTCCTTCAGGATTTAACTGCTTATAAGAAATTCAATACCATGGTTGGTTGGTTGGTTGGTTGAGACAAGATCTCACTTTGTAGCCCTGGCTGGCCTCTCTAGCGCACAGACATGTCCCTGTCTTCCAGTACTGAGATTAAAGGGCGCCACCACTATCAGCTCAATACGTTTTAAAGCAAATGAGTACCATCTTCTCAAAAATAAAGAAACCGAAGCCCAAAGTATCTTTTATAAACCAGGTGCATGTATTTCTGAATCTGATCCCCCTGAAACACTCTTTCAAGCCAAGCCAGTTGTTACGAATCCGAACAGTTTCAATGTAAACTAAAAACTGTAACACGGGAGGGAAGGGTGTCTTTAAAAGTAGCTAATGAAAGTGTTTTGCGCCAGATCAGATTTCATAAGTGAAACCAACTTAACAAGTGTGGTCCTGCAAGGCTGTCTCACAGAGGAAAGGTAAGAAAAGACTCCTACTAAGGTGTACTTAGCAGTGAACACTATCCAAAGCGGATCCGAGCTCTAAAAGAATACAAAGGAAAGCACTGGGGAATGGGAGGGGTCGCCTGGGGAGGGAGGAAGAGGGACTTAGTCACGCTCTGAAATTCCCCCAGCAACGTTCTGAAACTCTCGGGAGCACAGCTCTCCGGGAGAAAGATCTGAGTTTCCTTCTCATCTGCGTCCCCAGGGAGGAGCTGCTGAACACCGGGGCTTGGAGGAACAAACGTCACCTCGCTCCAGACACTTGGAAAAAGCGGGCTCCCGAGCCCAGGCAGCAGCGCGAACCCTGGAATCCCTCTATCATCTGCCCCAGCCGAGCCCCGCTCACCGAAGCCAAGGAAGCACATGAGCGACAGCACCACGAGCCGGTGCGCCAGGCGGCTGGGGTCGCAGAGCGCGGACAGAGCGCGAGGGGCGCCATGGACTGCGCTGTCCGCCTCGCGGCGGCCCCCAAGCAGCGCCCGATCTTCCCCATCCTCGTCCTCCATCAGCTTGCAGCCTGGAACGGAGCAGGAAGCAAAGGCAGGGCGGCAGCGGCAGCGGCAGCACTCACGTGATCACGTGTGTTCACGTGACTTGCTCGGGCCACGCCTCTCCGTGCTCACGTGAACGGTTGCTCACGTGGTGGCCGGGCTCCCGTGCTGCCTTTCTGTTCTGCCGATGGGGTATAGATCCGGTCGGGAGTGGGAGTGAGCGACCGGGTTCTCATTAACATCTGATTTAAAACCAGTAGGAAGTGGTGGTGCAGAAGTCGTGGTGGAAGGCTTGACCTGAACCCAGCTCAGTCCTCCCTCCCTCACTTCGCCAACTCTTCATGAAGAGTTGTTAAGTTGACCTGACGGAACAGCATATGATGTACCTGACACTTATGTACTAGAAAAGAGGACAAATTCTCTCACCTCTGAATATGGGTGAGAGAATTTCCTTAGGTGGACAGAAACTAATCATGTGGGTGGATGGATGGTGACTGCAGCTGAAAGAGTTATTGAATTCCTCTGGGTTTTATACGTTTATAATTACACGTTTATACTGATCTTGGAGTAAGAGGAAAGTCGAGTAAAGTAGAAACACGAACATCCTAAATGAGGAGCCATTCAGAGATGTCCAGCAGAGTATAGAGACCACTAGGTTTGTTTTGAGAAGTTTGATTTGGCAGCGCAGCCTTCTACCCCACATTTCTAGGTTTGCCGAGTCTTTGCAGTAGAATTTTGAGTGTAGCAAGGCTAGGTGCTAAATAGCTGTAAAGCGTGCCGCAGAAGTGAAAGTGAGAGGCTCAAAGCTGGAGCTATCGCACCAAGGAGAGATCCAGTGACTAAATGAGGACTTGCTTAAACAATAGCACCTGGGATTTGAAAAAGGAGGAGGACTTTTGAGTGTTTTCTAGACTCCTAGCTTGGGCCCTCCAAAGAGATCCAAATATGGGGGATGGGGAAGCAGAGGGACTGTGTCAGAGAGATACCGTTTGGAATGTTTATGCATAGCCTGCTGTCTACCTTGCATTCCCCTGACTAACACTGTGCAGTTGCCAGCACAGTGGTCATACCCCACCTTGGGCTTAATCTTTCACTCAGCATCAGCTGTACTACAATGAAGGGCCTAGACCATCAGTTTACATTCCTTGGCTTTGTCCACAGTATAGATTACTGTCTTGTGCTGGCTAGTTTTATGTCAACTTGACACAAGCTGAAGTCATCTGAGAGGAGGGAGCCTCAGTTGAGAAAATGCCTCCATGGAATGAACCTGTAGGCAAGGCTGTAGGACATTTTCTTAATTAATGACTGTTGGGGAGGGCCCAGCTACCCTTGGGTTGATAGTCTGAGGTTCTATGAGAAAGCAGGCTGAACAAGTCATGAGGAGCAAGCCAGTAAGCAGCACTGTTCCATGGCCTCTACATCAGCTCCTGCCTCCAGCAGAAGGTTCTGTTTGAGTTCCTGTCCTGACTTCCTTCAGGGAGAGACTATGATGTGGAAGTATAAGCCAAATTAATCCTTTCCTCCTTAACTTGCTTTGGTCATAGTGTTTCATTAAAGCAATAGAAACCCTAACTAAGACAAGTCTAATGGCTAAGTCAAAAATACAGGTAAGAGGCTGGCTGCCAGTATCTCTAATCCACTTTTTGGCTTTTTGGGTTTTGTTTGTTTGTTTGTTTCGTTTGTTTGTTTATTTTGTTTTGTTTTTGCCTTTAGAAATCTAAGTAAAAATGGCTATGATAGTATAGACAGTTTGTACTTCTTGTTGAAGGAGGTTGGACTTCTTTTGAATGATAGTCACTTGTGTCTTAATGAAATGCCCAGGGTAATGCCCTCTGGACCTGACCTCATTCTGTGTTTGCTTAGACAGTTCTCAGCTATCTATCCTCCCAGTGGGTCATGTCTACCCTGGCTACATATTTGAGATTTCCACAACCATGACTGTGGTCTGCATATTCACCAAACTAATTAATGTATATACAAATTTAAACTCAAATAACTGAAGATGTAAGTCAAAAAATAATTGGCATGTTATGTCTGAGATGATAATGATAAGTATTAATATATAATATAATAAAATTTTGAGGTTATGCTGACCCTTATCTAACTTTGATGTAAATTTTTATCTTTGTGGGTTTTGCCTTTTAAAATGACACCTGAGCTTTGGCACCTAGAGACTGAAGCATGAGCCCATGCTTGGTAGCCCATCAGTTAAAGGAATCGGCCTTAATTGTTGCCATTAGTGTGTGGTCTGTGTTTTCTCCCATGGATGTGTTTCAGTTTTCTACAAATTCTCTTTCTCTTTTTGACTCCATGTCTTCAGCAGGGCTCCCAGGGTTTATTCCTTTACGTGTTGCTTACGTAGAATCACCAGTGTGTGTAGGACTTGACATTTCCTCCGACTGTGCTTTATTTCCATATAGTTTTTCATCCCAAATCATTTTTTTCATAATGTGAAGGCCTTTACTCTCAAATAAGATTTCAACACCCTTAAATTGAGTATGGAATCACATGTCTGTCATCCCAACTATTTAGCTTTTAATGTGATTAAGACTTAGGCAGGAGACGTGTGGAGCCGACGAAGCCCTGAGTGAGGGACACCATGAGTGTGTGTTGTTGACAAGTGCACATCCATGACAAGGCCCAAGGCCGCAGGCCCATAGTAAATTGCAAAGCCTTCCCTTGTGGGTCAGGCTCAGAACTGGCAAAGCCTTCTTCCTCTGGTCCAAGTATAAATGTCTAGAAGCGATTAGTGGATTCCTGTGTGCAAAAACCAGCAAGTTCAGCTTTCTCCTCCCAGATGCGTACAGCCTGAGAATGCTCATCTACATATACCTCCAGTGTTGTGCTTAATAAACTCTGAGACTCCGACTACCTGACCCCAACTTTTCTACATGTGATGTGTGCTCTCTAGGAAGGGCTGTACAGAGGAAGCAATGTCTCCAAGCAGAGTAGGCTGTTGAGCCTGTGGAAGGCATTTGGGAAAATAAAATCTAGAGACAGGCAATTCCATTTTAGAGGCAAAGGAGCTCTGTGCACTCTGTAGGGGACAGGTGAACTGGTAAGATTCTTGCCATAAGCCAGTGAATTTATTGAGTGAGTCCATAATTAGCTGCATGATGGGAAGGGAAGAATCAAAGCCATTAAGTGGATGAGTTGTTAATCTTGTTAAAACTTGTTCTAAAAAGACAGAAACTTTACCATGAGGATGGCAGAAGACAGGAGCCTGACATGGCTATCTTCTGAGAGGCTCTACCAGCAGCTGATGGAGACAGATGCAGATAATCACAGATAATCATTGGACTGAAATCAGGGACCCCTATGGAAGAGTTAGGTGAAGGACTGAAGGAGCTAAAGGGGATAGCAACCCCATATGAAGACTAATAATATCAACTAGATCAGACCCCTCAGAGCTCCCAGAGACTACACCACCAACGAAAGATCATACATACATGGACTGGTCTGTGGTCCCGGCACATATGTAGCAGACTTGATACCCAAGAGAAGGGAGATGTGGGGAGGGGGTGGGGTGGGTGAGAGAGCACACTCAGAGGCAAAGGGGAGGAGGAGGGGTGAAGAACTCTTGGAGGGGGGACCAGGAAGAGGAACAACATTTGGAATGTCAATAAAACAGTTTAAAAAAAGAAAAGAAACTTGCTTTCGATTCAAGAGTTGTTTTTTATTTTGTTTTGGTTTTTTTGTTTTGTTTTGTTTTTAGTTATTATAAAAATTCAGTGACATAATATATGTAAAAGACACTGGATTTAATACTCAGCATCCCACCCCAAAAAACGTGTAAGTGAGAAAATCAGAGAGTAGCATGACAATACTGTACCCGCTGACTTGAGCACTGGGAGGAACCAAGGGAGCTGTCTTTGCTTCAAAGGTAAGAGCAGCTGTTCAAAAGGATGGAGAGAGGAGGGGGAGGGAAAAGGGGGCAGGATCAGGTGTGGGAGGAGATGGGAGAAGTACGAAGGGTCAGGGAATTGAACAGAGGTGTGTAGCAGTGGGGGATGGGGAGCTAGAGTTAGCCACCAGAAAATCTCAGATGCCAGGAAAGCAAGAGACTCCCAGGACCCAACAGGGGTGACATTAGCTAAAATACTCAACAAAGGGAAAAGAGAACCTATAGAGACCATATCCAGAGGTTAAGCATGGTCCCAGGTTGAGGGATGGGACCATCCACCCATCTCAAAAATATTAACCCAGAATTGCTCCTTTCTAAAGGAAATACAGGGACAAAAAGTAGAGCAGAGACTGAAGGAAAGGCCATCCAGAGACTGCCCCACCTGGAGATCCATCCCATATACAGACACGAAACTCAGACCCTTTTGTGGATGCCAAGAAGTGCTTGCTGACAGGAGCCTGACATAGCTGCCTTCTGAGAGGCTCTGTCAGAGCCTGACCAATACAGATGGGGATGCTTTCAGCCAACCATCAGACAGAGCACTGGAACCCCAATGGAGGAGTTAGGGGAAGGACTGAAGGAGCTGAAGGTGTTTGTAACTCCATAGGAAAAACATCAATATCAACCAACCAGACTCCCCAGAGCTCCCAGGGACTAAACCACCAACCAAAGAGTACACATGGTTGGACCCATGGCTCCAGCTGCATATGTAGACAAGGATGGCCTTATCTAGCATCAATGGGAGGGGAGGCCCTTGGTCCTGTGAAGGCTTGATGCCCCAGCAAAGGGGAATGCTAGAGCAGTGAGGCTGGAGTGGTTGGGTGAGGGAGCACCCTCGTAGAAGCAGGGGGAGGGGATTGAGAAGGGGTAAACCGGGAAGGGGGGATAAGACTTGAAATGTAAATAAATAAAATAATCAAAAAAATATCTTTTTAATAAAAAAAATGTTTTTTTAAAAAAAGGCCTGCCTTGCACAGGCACCCAGGTGGTTTGGTATGGTGGTTGGTATAAGTTTGAGTCAGGGAGTGGCACTATTTAGGAGGTGTGGCCTTGCTGGAGTGGGTGTGGGCTTTTAATACCCTAGTCCTAGCTGCATGGAAGCCAGTCTCCTTTTAGAAGCCTGCAGATGAAGATGCAGACCTCTCAGCTCCTCCTGCACCATTCCTGCCTGGGCACTGCCATACTCCTGCCTTGATGATAATGGGTTGAGCCTCTGAGCCTGTCAGCCAGCCCAATTAAATGTTGTCCTTATAAGAGCTGCCTTAGTCATGGTGTCTGTTCACAGCAGTAAAACCCTAACTAAGACACTATGTTACACAGTATCCACAACTGCACATAGTAGGTTCCGTCAAAGTTGGAGCTTATAGTGTATATGGCTTTCCTATTATTTCTTCCTGTATCCTAAATGCATGAGGCATCTCTCCTCAGCTTTACCCATTAACCAAACACTACCCCAGCTTCTTAGTTGCCTTGTGTCTTCTTGGTGACATCATAGCTTGGTTTGTTTTGCTCATCTTGTAGTATTATGTCTATGACTCCTTTTGGTGTTTTGTTCTGTTGGGTTTTTTTTGTTGTTGTTGTTTTTTGTTTTTTTTAAGACCGGGTTTCTCTGGGTAACAGCCCTGGCTGTCCTGAAACTAACTCTGTAGACCAGGCTGGCCTCGAACTCACAGAGGTCTGTCTACCTCAGCCTCCCAAGTGCTGGGGTTGAAGGTGGGCACTGCCACACCAGGCTCTTTACTGTTACTGAATCTGAGCTTTGGAACATAGTTAGAAAATCTTCCACGTCCAAATCATAGAGGGTGACACCTGTCTCTCCCCTACAGTGTATGTGATTTTATTATCCAAACCCAGTGGGTAGGCTATTTTTAATGATTCACTTGTATAATGAGAGGCAGCTGGATACCAGCTAACCCAACACCATCTAGTGGAAGTTCAATCTCACCGGGGTGAGTGGAGTGAACTCCCCAGTGTATTCAGTTCCCTCCTGAGGGTTTCGCCCCAACTCTACTGGCCTCTCTGTTTCTTTACCGTTCTTATTTTAGAAGCCTTTAGCTGTGACTCATTGACCGATCAGAGCCCTCTTCACAGCTTTTGCTTTTCAGTGTTTTCCTGGGTGTTCTTGCTTATTTTTCCCACTGGAAATCAGTATTAGTGTGTATTTCTGTCTGTTCGGTTGTTTACTTTTAATAGTAGCTGCGTAGCTAGCCATGCTGGATCCAACATGAATATAGGTAAGGTTTTGAAATGATGTCTACCTTGTGATATTGGGTTTATGCTTTTCTCCACAGCTGTGAGCTGTCCTGCTGTCCAGAGCAAATGGAAGAAGAACTTAGCAAACCCAGTACAAGGTATTGATGTGAGGGTGGGGGCCATCCATGTTCTGGGAACTTCACACAGAGATCTGCCACCATCATCAGTGACTGGAGCGGCACTTCCATTTTTGCAGCACAGACCATTGTCTGAGAGGAAGTGGGCATACATTGCATCATCTTTTGCACAGCCATTCAAAAAGTGACTAGAAAGGCTTTCCTCAGAGCTGACTTCTCTGACAAGATGGTTTACACTGGCACGACAACTGGCAGCCATGAGCACATCTGTTGTTCTGACTGCTTGTGGCTAGTGTATTTTTGAATGTGGCTGGGGGTGTCCAGTTAAAGTCTAAAGTCCCTATATGTCATGCAAGGAGAATAGCGCATGATCTCAATAATGCCAGGATTCTGAACCAGCAACTGTGGTCAGACTCCAAATCCAGACTGAACGTCCTATCACCTGAGCTTCAGTCAGGACTCTCCAGTAGTGCGACCACCAGCCACTCTGCACACTCTGACTGAATCGGAATCGGAATCTGAAGACATGAACTCTTACAGTCTGGCCAAGAAGGCACTGTAACGTCTTGGCAGGATTGAAGATATCCTAAGGAGAGAGACACTTGTGCCCATCTCTTTGACTACACAACTGTTGAGAGAGAGTACCACAAGGAGTTGGCATTTCCCTTGAATCTTATGCTGAGAGAAGGAAGGCAGGGGTGGGGAGTGTGGTGGGCATCCAGGGTGACTCAGAAAAGAGCACTGTGGGTTGCCCTGGTGCTGTTTGTATTCTGACGTTAATTCTGCTTCCTCAAGGGCGGCTGCCCCTACTAGGAGTGGACAGGTGATTTCATGTGAACATTCTCACCATTCTAACTGGTCAAATAAAGGCTAGAGCCTGTGGTTGGGCATTGTAAGGGTAAGGTGGGACCGGAGGTCTTAGAGAGTGGAGGAAGGGTAGGGGAAAGTCAGAGGAAGAGGTGGAAGGAAGATGGAGCAGAGCTGCATGGTCTGGAGAAGTTGCAAGTAGCCAGGGATCTCCTAGCTGGGGAATAGATTAGTGTAGTGGTGGATCCGCCTGATCTAGGTGTACAACTTATAAATATAATAACTGGGTTGTGTGGTTTTTACACAAGCTTATTAGGATTGGAGATTTACTGCAACAAAAGAGATTTTACACTGTTCTTTCATCACATCAGACCACCTTGCAGAAAAGACAAAATGAGACATTGATGGGTCCATGCTGGGTGGAAGCCCCCTGACCAGGGCCTTCATTTAAACCTAAAGGTAGACAAGGAAGGCGTTTCCTGAACCCCCCCTGTTCCTCTTCCCAGTGTGTCCACTCCAAATAAATCTCTGCTTTTCACTCTTCCTTGTCTCTTTAAAAGACTCATCGAAGAAGGTGGGTGAGTCTAGCTTGTTAGGTCTGCCAGGGCCCTGGATCTGACCCTACCAACATTGGTAACAGCACAAAGGATAAGAAATAAACATTCATTTCTGATGTTGCACCCTTCAAGGTACCTGGTCAAGACAGAGTTAGCAGACAAAACAGCATCCACCCTTCTAGAACATCCTTTCACTCCCATGTTAAAAATATATAAGAGACTTGGAAAAGCAAGATAAGGTGCGTCCTCCAAAAATGCCCCATCCCAAAGTAAGGGCCCCCAATAAGAGTGCAGTAGATGAAATTTAAGACGAAGAATTCAAAATAATTATCTTATGTATGATCAAATAAATCAGAGGGCTCAAACTCCTAATGAATTCCAAGAGAAAACAAAAAAATAAAGAAGTTTATATAGAATATGAAAATGGAATTCTATAAAAGAGATAGAAATACCGAAGAAAATCTGAAATTCTGAAGTTTTCAGTAAGTTAAATAGAAAGTTTAGTGGGAGTCCTCATCAGTAGAATGGATGACAGAGAGAATGGGATATCAGGGCTGGAAGACAAGACATGGCGGTTAGAAGACAGTCAGTCCAGGACAGAGATAAAGCAATAAAACTCTGCACAGACTCAGTAGCAGAAATTTCCACACGTCTGAGGAAAGAGATGCCCATCCAGATAAAAGCAGCATTTAGAACACCCAATATGTGTAAGGCTAGAAAACAAAGTCCCTACCTTTTTTGTTGCTTTAAAGATGCCCTCAAGCGGGTGCTAGAAAGATGCCTCAATAGACGAAGTGCTTGCGAGCATGAAGACCAGAGTTCTTGATATTCACATCAAGCTCTGATTATGGCCTGCATCCATAGTTCTTGTGCTGGGGAGGGGAAGACGGGTAGATCAGGAGAGGTCATTCAACCTCCAGGCCTCACTGAACTTGTGAGCCATAGCAATTAAAAAAGCATTGTGCTGGCACAAACTTATCATGGAGTAAAACAGAGGACCCCAGATGCAGCCACTTGGTTGCAGTTACCAAAGTGTGTCAACCCCTCCTCCTCCTCCTCCTCCTCCTCCTCCTCCTCCTCCTCCTCCTCCATCCCCCTCCTACTCCTCCTCCCCCCTCCCTCCCTCCTCCTCCTCCTCCTCTTCCTCCTCCTCTTCCTGCTGCTGCTGCTTCTGCTTTTTCTTCTACAGGTGTCAAAAGCATAACTGCAGAGCTGGGACTTGGTTTGGTGGTAGAGTGTATTCTTAGTTCACACAAAGCCCCAGGTTCCATCCCCAGCACTGCAAAGCGGGGCGCTCTTTCACAAATGGTGCTGGGGAAAGGGATATCCACATGCAGAAGAATGGAATTAGATATATATACTTCACATACACACCCCAAAAACCCTCAAGGTGTATTGATGTCCTTAAGACCTGAAACTTTGTGACTGTAGAAATTGGGCAACATTTCAATGCCTCTTTTATCTGGATGGGCATCTCCACACAGGCAAGTACTTCCTCTAAAGGAATGGTCCATGAGATCGCCCCCTAGAGCTGACAAATGGGACAACATCCAATGAAAACATGCTGGAAACAATGAC
This sequence comes from Mus musculus, assembly GCF_000001635.26. Taxonomy (NCBI): domain Eukaryota; kingdom Metazoa; phylum Chordata; class Mammalia; order Rodentia; family Muridae; genus Mus; species Mus musculus. The sequence goes on along the minus strand of NC_000069.6, from coordinate 67,573,656 downwards.
AAGAGACCACCTACAGATTAGGGGAAAAAATCCTTGTCAATTCTGCATTGGGCAGGTCAGAAATATATAAAGAACTGCAAGAATGTAACAGCCTCTTAAACTTCCCAGTTGCAAGAAGGGCTATTGAGTGAACAGATTGCAAAAGAAGAAACAAAAATGACCAATAAATATTTGAAAAGGGTTTTAACCCTTTTAGCCATTATGAAAGGACAAATTAAAGTTACTTCGAATCTCTCTCTGTGTCTCTCTCTGTCTCTGTCTCTGTCTCTGTCTCTGTCTCTGTCTCTGTCTCTGTCTCTCTCTCTCTCTCTCTCTCTCTCTCTCTCTCTCTCTGCCATACAGGTTAATATCAAGAAAACAAACACCCTTCCCCTAGAAGTATTGCAGGTGTGGCTGCTGTCACATGTCCACCACTAGGTGGCAGAGAAGAGAGGCTACGTCTATGCTCAGTGTGCTGACTTGTGAACATCTAGATGATTAGTAAGTTGCCTGACATCCCTTGAGAACAAGCAAGCCTGAGGCCACACCAGTCCAGCACCAGGGGGCCTGGACAGGGAGCTAGCATGAGAGGACCACCAATTCAGCTCCTTGGTACAGCACAGGCTGCAGGTCGGGACCGGCTCCTAGGGTGATGAGTGAGCCGGAGACTAGAAGAATCCTGCCCAGGACTGTTAGCCCTGGTTGAGAAGCAAGCCTGAGATGACCACCAATCAGTCCAGCACCATGCAGACCTGGGGGCAGTGACACAGACCATGTCAGAGTTGACCCCTACCAGGTGTCATAATGCAGAGAAGCAAGACATAGCACTCATGAAACCACTCCTGAGACAACCCCAGACACTCAAAGACCCTGGTGCCACTAAGAGGAGCAAGTAAGTGGTGGGAAAATGGAAGAGGAAAGAAAAACATAAGGATGTGGACACAATGAAGAGAGACAGAACTGGAGATTGGAGAGTAGTGAGGAATGGCCTGATGATGTGAGTGGCTGGTGATGCCAACTGGGACCATGATGGGGTCCTGACCTATGCTGCCACAGGAGGTGGGGGATATGTGTAGCCCTACAGCAGCAGGGGTCTGTTACCACAGACCTGTTACCAAGGCCTGGGAGATGCCCCTGGTCTGAGCTGCCACCTGGAGACATGCTGATATCTGAGAGCTATGCAGAACCATCCCTACCCCTCACCTGGATCTAGGATAGCTGGCCCTGGGGATGTGAGTGCAGGAAAGCTGCCCCTGACCCTAGCCAGATGCTGTTCTCAGGAGAGCTTCCCCCCCACACACACACACTTCCCATTGCTGGAGTTTCTGGTGAGCCAACCCTAGGGATATGAGCGTGGGAGAGCTGGCCCTGCTCTCTGTGTGGTGGTGTGGACAAGGAAGAGCTACCCTCCTCCCCTTTTCCCCTCACCAGGGATTGTGCCCTGGTCCTGCTGGTGAGGAGTCCTGCAACATCCACTCCAGTAGTGACTCGCATTACAGGTTTGGAAACCTGGAAGCAGTACTGAGGCAAAGAGTTTCAAGGAAACTCAGCCTCCTGGAACCTTGGCATTCCCATAGCTAGAATGCCACAGATTTGTCCCTGCAATATTGTGGAGGGTCTTGCATGCTTTCTTAGAGTATTTTACTGGCTAAGAGATAGAAATCTCAGGGCAAGCTTAGCAAAGTATATTTTAGAATCGTCATTACAGCCAAGTTACTTTCATATGCAAGTATTTGCCAAGGCCTAGAAAATAGGGGGGTTGTGGTATTGCATTATTCATGAGAAGGTCTGCTAGAGCAGACCCCCTGGTGCTAGCTTTCATAAGGCTCAAAGGAGTAGCACAAATTGTGAATAAGGTGTGAAATCCTTACCTGTCATTAGCTGACCCTTGGCAGGGCTGTTTTATCTTTATTGTAAATATTACCTGGTTCTTTCAAGTCCTTTTCAAGTCATTCCTCTGTTTTGTGTCAGATACTTCAATGTACTTTGCCTGCTGTGACATCCTACCCCTTTGTTTTCTGTATTATATAAGACTGGTGTTCACTTTGTGACAACACACTCTCTCATGTCATCTCTGTTTGTCACCCTCCGATTCTATGCCCATCTGGTCGAGGCCTTGATTCGCACGGATTGAGGAGGACCCACTGAGTCCCGTCTGTGGCAGAGTCCCGTCTGTGGCAGAGTCCCTGTCATCTGAGGGGAGAGTGAGAGGATTATAGAAAAGGAAGACTCAGAGACAAGGGTTAGAGATCGGGAGGGCTGCAGGTCTATACTGTGCCAGCCCCAAATGTGTTTCTCATAACCTTTACATACTTTATAGTATTGTGGGAAACAAAGTCACAAGCCAGCATAGACAATGGCTGATGTACACTAGATATTTATACCCATCCAGAGGCCTCCTTGTTCTTTCCTCCAAGATTAGCAGGACATCCAGCCCCTCGCCTTGAGTTTCAAGTATATCCCCTTATCATTTCATTCATCAACAGGCCAGGAAATCTGCCAGCCGACCCTGGCCTGCCTTGACCCTGCCTGATAGAAGCAGGCAAAATGGCTCCCGACAGGTAGAGCGGGCACGTCATGAGAGCAGAACTGGTCCCGCCCCTCACCAGCTGCAGCACTCAGGAGTAGGCCCTGCATCTTGCCTGGACAGCACAATAGAACTGACCCTAGTGTCGGGAGAATGGGCAAACTGGTCTGTGGGCCTGAGCATGGGAGAGGCAGTCCTGCCTCTTGTCTGCTGTGTGGTCCCTTCCCCTCCTTTTTGCCCTCACCACCTATGGCAGGTAGGAAAGCTATCCAAGGATCTTGAGAGTGGAAGAACTAGCCTTGTCCCTTCCTGGCTTCAGCACCCAGGAGAGCTGGTCCTGCACCTTGCCTGGACAACAGGATAAAACTGGTTCTGGTTGTGGAGGCTACTTGTGAGTCAACCCCAAAGGCTTGAGAGTGTGAGCAGGCTGACCAGCTCAGATACCTCTCAGGCCCAGATCCAGGGCTTTGAATCAGCGCACCCCAACACCTACCCCATCGATGAGCTGCTGGAGTGCATCAATATGCAAAGATTTTTATGGAGACCAATATGGGAATTTTTAAAATAAAACTAGAACTACCCCGTGATCCAACTATAGCAGTCTTAGACACATGTCCTAAAGAATCTAACTCAGCACACCCAGAGCTGCTTATACATCCACATTTACTGTTGCTCTATTTACAATAGCTGGAAAAAGCCTAGATGCCTATCAATGAGTGAATGAGTGAATAAAATGTACATACATCAGATGGAAATGTATTCAGTCTTTAAGATAAATGGAATTGTGAATTTTGCAGGGAAAGATATACAGGGGAAACAGCACGGACATAGTTAAGGGAGTGTCTACCTGGGGTACTGCCCTTGGGAATACATCGAGCCCCAGACCCCTCTGCTCTCTTCCCTTCTCCCCCCCTCCCCCACATCCTTCCCTCTCCCCTGACATTTGGCCACCACAAGATGAGCCGCTCTCCTCTACCACTCTGTCCCACCACAGTGTTTCAGCCTCATCACAAACTGCAATGTGACAGAGCAAATCAGCCATGAAAGATGTCCCAGAGACTGTTCCTCTGCCCAGCTGAATCTCTCACAGCAACAGAAACTTGTGTAACGTACGTGGGATTAATATGTATGGCGGAATATATGTTTATAATGCAGAGACCGCCAGAGTGGCAGCATGTTCCTCTTATCTAGTTTGAAAAGCTGGTGAAGGGAGAGTGGCAGGGAGGTGGACCAGTTGTTAAGATCACTTGCCGCTCTTGAACAGGACCTAGGGTCAGTTCCCAGCATGCACATCATGGCTTACAACCATCTGTTCTGTAACTCCAGTTCCAGGGATCCAGTGCCCTCTTCCTCTACCAGCACCAGGTATGCATGTGGTACAATACATACATGCAGGCAAAACATGCATGCATAACATTTCCCAAAAAAAGAAAAAAGGTTTTAAGAGGAAGAGAGGGAAGTTATCTACCTTGGAAGATACACAATTGGTTTGTCCTGAAGACCAGAAAGGCTGGCATGTTGGGAATAAAAACAGGTACCGTGTTAGTTACTTTCCTTATTGTATGACCAGATGTCTGACAAAACCATGCTATGGGAGGAGACATTTATTTTGGCTCACAGTTTGAAGGGATGCAGTCTGTCATGGCAAGGAAGGCATGGTGTCTGCAGTGGTTAGCCAGACACCGGCAGCTTCTCATGATAAGAGCAAGGGACCCTAAATAGTCACCACCTTTAAGGTTTTCCCCAGTCATTAACTTCTGCTACTAGGCCACACAGCCCAAACACTCTATGAAATGTCACAGAACCAAAACAATGCCAACAAACTGGGGATGAAGTCTTCAGACACATAAGCCTGTAGGGAGTATTTCACATCCCCATATATCATGCTGGGGATAAAATAGCACACTCAATATCTAACACAAATGACCAAACTTATATTAATAAATTTATTTTAATAAGTAAATATAAATTTATTTTAATAAATCTACTTTTCAAATGCCTTTTATGACTGTTCTGTGTCCATGGCCCCCTTCCCATCCACTAGGATTTGTTTTCTCTCCTGTTTTGCATGCATCTATCTGTGTGTTAACTATATGGCTATCTGCTGGTCTCCCCGCCCACATGCATGGAAGTCTGCATTAAAGTCAACTGCAGAAAGTAAACACATTGTATTTTTCCTCCCCTATAAGGGATGAGAGAATCAGAAAAACAGGTTATCATGAATGGTTCTATTTGAATGTTTACAGTTGCTTTATGCACTTATTTATAAATGAGTGTGTGGTAGGGTGACAGTTTGCAGAAGTCGGTTCTCTTCTTCCAGCGTGTGTGTTCTGGCGATGAATCCCAGGTCGTCGTGCTTGACAGCAAGTCCCTCTACTCTTTAAGACATTTTGCCAAACCCTAACTGGAAAGTTTTTAAAGAAGCCTTTTAGCTGAGTAACAGAAATGCATCATTATAAATCAAGCAATAATAACGGTGCATTTATATTTGTGAATCACAAACTGAAAAGGAGGACAAACCTGATTCAGGAACAGCTATGTTGAGTATCAATAACCACGCTCCACGTGGATTTTGGATTTACTGTCTGCTCCCAACATTACCCTTTCCCAAGCTGCCTAAAATGTTGTGTTCCTTTGCCAACGGTACAATGTTCACCTCTGCCAGTAGATGGCGCAGGAAAGACATCCAAAGGGAGGGGCTCCACCTTCCTCGCTGGCCAAAAGGCTACTAAGCAGGAGTATAGCTTCACAACACAGGCTTTCACACCCGCGCGCGCACGCGCGCACAAACACAGACCTCTGGGATGAGAAGGTTATTTTTAATGCCACTGGAATGTCAGCATTAGGAGATAGGAACACTCCTCTACAGAGCATATTTTACAACTGGGACATTCCCCAAGTGGTGCCAACACAGCTTGTCAGAACAGAGAGACAGAGAGGGACTATTCAGAAATGACGCCCGCCCGGCTTTAAATCCAGCATGCGCCCATCAGCAGATGAGCACAAGGGACTCGCTAGCCCCTGGTCCACTGCTGCCACCCACTCCTTAAAAAAAAAAAAAAATGTGATTTTTTTTTTTTTGGCTAAGGAGGAATTCATGCATTAGAGTAAAAAAAATGAACTTTGGTTCTGTGACATTTCATAGAGTGTTTGGGCTGTGTAGCCTAGTAGCAGAAGCTAATGACTGGGGAAAACCTTAAAGGTGGTGACTATTTAGGGTCCCTTGCTCTTATCATGAGAAGCTGCCAGTGTCTGGCTAACCACTGCAGACACCATGCCTTCCTTGCCATGACAGACTGCATCCCTTCAAACTGTGAGCCAAAATAAATGTCTCCTCCCTTAGCATGGTTTTGTCAGAATATAAGAATTGCAACAGTGCAGAGTTACGTATGGTTCAACTCCTCCCCCTCCTAACCCCACACGCACGGTTATCACCCTCTGATCTGTACGTATTTCAGCATATGTACACATTAAGTGACCTGGTTTGTCGAGCATGTCAGAAAGGCTGGTGATCTGCTTGACCTGAGAAGCCTTCGGTTCGGTCCGGTTCGGTTCTCACCTCCACCATTCCTCCCCCAAGCTTCAAAGCTAAACATCGTAATTGGTTCCTGCTTTAGGCCTTTAAAAAGGAGAGGGGTGAGGAGCAACATTTCAAAGCCAGGCAGGGCTGTATATCAAGCCCTGTCCAAAAGCAGCAGTATCAGTTGTCTACCTAACTTCTATTGAGAAATGTTCTATAAGATTTCACAGAGGTTTCCCTCACTCTTACCAGCTTATACACCTTTCCATATTCTTCCACCCCATCCCATATCATCAAACACATTTGTCCCGAATTGCGATGCAGTTGGCACATCTCCAGGGTTCTGTTATTACAAAATATGTTTTGCAATAATCTTGAGTACGATAACTGTTCTATTATCTGAAGGAATTGTGGGCTTTTTTTTTTTTAGGCTAAGGAGGGATTCATGCATTAGAGTAAAAAATGAACTTTGCTAAATATTGCCAAATTTTCTTGTTGGAAGTGCTGCAGCATTTTGTGTTATGAAAATCACCATTTTAGCATGGTACTGGAACAAAAGCAGAGAGGTAGACCAATAAGCTAGAAAACCTATAAATAAGCCCACTTAGCTGCAGACTCCTGCGCCTACACAATGGGCCCAGAACATGTTGGAGAAAAGAGAGTCCCTCTAACAGACAGTGGTGGGTAAGCTGGACAGCCAGATGCATAATATTGAAATTAGATTCCTATCTCTTTCCCTGTATGGAAATAATTCAATAGATTAGAAACCTTTAAGACCTTGAAACCACTAGAGGAACATATATGGGAAGCATTCCATACATAGTGATTTTTAAAATAGGACTTCAATTCACTCAAGAATTAATTTCAAATATTAGCAAATGAGGTCACATGAAATAAAACAGCTTCTATGGAACAATCACCGTAATGCTGAGCCCAAGAATGGGGGACATAAATCTTTGCGAGATATTTAGATCACACGGAATTAGTATTCAGAATGTATATTTTTTAAACTGGAAAAAATAAAGCACCCACACACAAACAGCCAAATCAATAAATGAACAAAGTAATAGAACAGGCGATTCTCAGAACAAGCCAAAATGCCCAGCAAGTAATCCCTAAATAAAAGGTCAACACTTTAGCCATCAGGAAAATGAAAACTAAAATTACATCAAGATTCCACTGGGCCAGTGAAATGGCTGAGCGGCTAAAGTGCCACACAAACATAGGGAACTTAGTTTGCCTTCATATAACCCATGTGATGTGCACATCTGTCATTCCAGCATTACTAAGGCAAGATGTGAGGCAAAGACAGAGTCGCAGGAGCTCTCAGGCAGCTGGCCTGGCTCACACATTAGTGGTCAAGAGTAGTGGCTCGAGGTGAGGACTGACACTCAAGGTTGTGCGC